>NC_081389.1:7051084-7061084 GCF_030684315.1 Stegostoma tigrinum | reverse complement strand
CAAGTGTGCATAATACCTGTGTGTGCGCGCAATACCCGATTGTGCACAATACCTGAGTGTGCGCAGCACCCATGTGTGAGCAATTCCTGTGCATGTGTGCGTGCAATACCCGAGTGTGTGCAGTACCCGAATGCGCACAGTACCCGAGAGTGCCCAATACCTGCGTGTGTGTGTGCGTAATACCCGAGTGTGCACAGTACCCGTGTGTCTGCAATACCCGTGTGTGCGCAATGCCTGCGTGTGTACAATACCCGAGTGTGCGCCGTACCCATGTGTGCGCAATGCCCGAGTGTGTGTGTGTGCGCAATGCCCGAGTGTGCGCAATGCCCGAGTGTGTGCAATGCCTGAGTGTACATGCGCAATACGTGTGTGTGTGTGCGCAATACCCGAGTGTGCGCAATACCTGTGTGTGTGTGCGCGCAATACCCGACTGTGTGTGTGTGCAATACCCGAGTGTGCGCAATGCCCGAGTGTGCGCAATACCCGAGTGTACGTGCACAATACCTATTTGTGTGTGCGTAATACCCAAGTGTGCATAATACCTGTGTGTGCGCGCAATACCCGATTGTGCGCAATACCTGAGTGTGCACAGCACCCATGTGTGAGCAATACCTGTGTGTGTGTGCGTGCAATACCCAAGTGTGCGCAGTACCCGAGAGTGCCCAATACCTGCGTGTGTGTGTGCGTAATACCCAAGTGTGCGCAGTACCCGTGTGTGGGCAATACCTGTGTATGCGCAATGCCCGAGTGTGTGCAATACCTGTGTGTGTGTGTGTGTGTGTGTGTGTGTGTGTGTGTGTGTGTGTGTGTGTGTGTGTGTGTGTGTGTGTGTGTGTGCGCACAGTACCCGAGTGTGCGCAATACCTGTGTGTGTGTGTGTGTGTGCGCAATACCCGAGTGTGCATGTGCAATACACGTGTGTGCATGTGTAATACCCATGTTAGTGTGCACAGTACCCGAGTGTGCACAGTACCCGTGTGTGTGCGTGCAACACCCGAGAGCGTGCAATAACCGAGTGTGCACAATACCCGATTGTGTGTGTGTGTGTGTGTGTGCACAGTACCTCAGTGTGCGCAATACCTGTGTGCATGTGTGCATAATACCCTTGTGTGCGCAATACCCATGTGTGCGCAATGCCCGAGTGTGTGTGCGTGCAATACCCGTGTGTGTACGCAATACCCATGTGTACGCAATACCCGAGTGTGCACAATACCCGAGTGTGCGGAGTACCCGAGTGTGCGCAATACACGAGTGTGCACAATACCCGAGAGTGCGCAATACCTGTGTGTGTGTGCGCAATACCTGAGTGTGCACAATGCGTGAGAGTGCGCAATACCTGAATGTGCGCAATACCCGTGTGTGCGCAATACCTGAGAGTGCGCAGTACCCGAGTGTGCGCAATACCCGAGTGTGCGCAATACCTGAGTGTGCGTGTGCACTACCTGTGTACATGTGTGTGCGTGTTCGCAATACCCGTGTGAGTGTGCGCAGTACCTGAGTGTGCGCAATGCCCAAGTGTGTGTGCGTGCAATACCAGTGTGTGTACGCAATACCCGAGTGTACGTGCGCAATACCTGTGTGTGTGTGCATGCAATACCCGAGTGTGTGCAATACCTGTGTGTGCGTGTGTGTGTGGGAGTGTGTGTGTGTGTGTGCGCGCAATACCCGTGTGTGGGCAATACCCGAGTGTGCGCAATACCTGAGTGTGCACAATACCTGTGTGTGTGTGCACAATACCCAAGTGTGCGCAATACCTGTGTGTGTGTGCACAAAACCCGAGTGTGCGCAATACCCGAGTGTGTGCAATACCCTGGCGTGTGTGTGCGCAGTACCCGAGTGTGCACAATACCTGTGTGTGTATGAGTGCGCGCAATACCCGTGTGTGGGCAATACTCGAGTGTGCTCAATACATGTGTGTGTGCATGCGTGCGCAATACCCGAGTGTGCGCAGTACCCGAGTGCACGCAGTACCCGAGTGTGCCCAATACCTGCGTGTGTGTGCATAATACCCGAGTGAGCGCAGTACCCGTGTGTGCGCAATACCCGTGTGTGTGTGTGCGTGCAGTATGCGATTGTGCGCAATACCCAAGTGTGTGTGCGTAGTATCTGAGTGTGCGCAATACCTGAGTCTGCACAATACCCGAAGGTGCACAATACCTGGCTGTGTGCGCGCAATACCCAAGTGCCGCAATACCCGAGTGTGCACAATACCTGTGTGTGTGTGTGTGTGTGTGTGTGTGTGTGTGTGTGTGTGTGTGTGTGTGTATGTGTGTGTGCGCGTGCGCAATACCTGTCTGTGTGCAATACCCGAGTGTGTGTGTGCGCGCAATACCCAAGTGTGCGCAATACCCGAGTGTCTGTGTGTGTGTGTGTGTGTGTGTGTGTGTGTGTGCGCGTGCGTGCATGC
Organism: Stegostoma tigrinum; assembly: GCF_030684315.1. Taxonomy (NCBI): domain Eukaryota; kingdom Metazoa; phylum Chordata; class Chondrichthyes; order Orectolobiformes; family Stegostomatidae; genus Stegostoma; species Stegostoma tigrinum. The sequence continues at coordinate 7,058,677 of NC_081389.1, read as the reverse complement.
AATACCTGAGTCTGCGCAATACCTGAGTGTGCACAATACCTGTGTGTGTGTGTGTGCGCGCGCAATGCCTGTGTGTGTGCACAATACCCGAGTGTGCGCAATACCCGAGTGTGCGCAGTACCCGAATGTGCGCAGTACCCGAGTGAGCACAGTACCCGTGCGCAATACCCGTGTGTGTGCAATACCCAAGTGTGTGTGTGCGCAATGCCCGAGTGTGCGCAATGCCCGAGTGTGCGCAATACCCGAGTGTACGTGCGCAATACCTGTGTGTGTGTGCGGGATACCCGAGTGTGCGCAATACCTGTGTGTGTGTGTGTGTGTGTGTGTGTGTGTGTGTGTGTGTGTGTGCGCGCAATACCCGAGTGTGTGCAATACCCAAGTGTGTGTGTGCTCAGTACCTGAGTGTGCGCAGTACCCGAGTGTGCGCAATACCTGTGTCTGCGCAATACCCGAGTGTGCACAATACCTGGGTGTGTGTGCGCAATACCCAAGTGCTCGTAATACCTGAGTGTGCACAATACCCGAGTGTGTGTGTGTGTGCAATACCAGTGTGTGCGCAATACCCTAGTGTGTGTGTGCGCAATACCCGAGTGTGAGCAATACCTGTGCGTATGTGTGTGTGTGTGTGTGTGTGTGCACGCGTGTGCATGCAATACCTGAGTCTGCGCAATACCTGAGTGTGCACAATACCTGTGTTTGTTGTGTGCGCGCTATGCCTGTGTGTGTGCGCAATGCCCGAGTGTGCGCAATGCCCGAGTGTGCGCAATATCCGAGTGAGCGCAGTACCCGTGCGCAATATCTGTGTGTCCGCAATACCCAAGTGTGTGTGTGCGCAATGCCCGAGTGTGCGCAATGCCTGAGTGTGCGCAATACCCGAGTGTACGTGCGCAATACCTGTGTGTGTGTGCGGGATTGCCGAGTGTGCGCAATACCTGTGTGTGTGTGTGTGTGTGTGTGCACGCGCACGCAATACCTATGTGTGTGTGTGTGTGTGTGTGTGTGTGTGTGTGTGTGTGTGTGTGTGTGTGTGTGCACAATACCCGAGTGTGCGCAATACCCGAATGTGCGCAATACCCGAGTGTGTGCGCGCGCAGTACCCAAGTGTGCACAATACCTGTGTGTGTGTGTGTGCGCACAATACCCGTGAGTGGGCAATACCCGAGTGTGCGCAATACCCGAGTGTGTGTGTGCACAGTAACCGAGTGTGCACAATATCTGTGTGTGCGCGTGCGCAGTACCCGTGTGTGCGCAGTACCTGAGTGTGCACAGTTACTGCATGTGTGTGCGTAATACCCATGTGTGCACAATACCTGAGTGTGCGCTGTACCCGAGTGTGTGTGTGCGCAGTACCCGAGTGTGCGCAGTACCTGTGTGTGGGCAATAAGTGTGCGTGCACAATACCTGTGTGAGTGTGTGCAGTACCCGAGTGTGTGCAATACGCGAGTGTGCACAATGCCTGAGTGTACACAATACCTGTGTGTGCGTAATACCCGAGTGTGTGTGCGCAATACCTGTGTGTGTGTGGGATACCCGAGTGTGCGCAATACCTGTGTGTGTGTGTGTGTGTGTGTGTGTGTGTGTGTGTGTGTGTGTGTGTGTGTGTATGCGCACAGTACCCGAGTGTGCGCAATACCCGAGCGTGTGCAATACCCTGGCATGTGTGTGCGCAGTACCCGAGTGTGCACAATACCTGGGTGTGTGTGCGCAATACCTAAGTGCACGTAATATCTGAGTGTGCACAATACCCGAGTGTGTGTGTGTGTGTGTTGTGTGTGCATGTGCATGCAATGCCTGAGTCTGCGCAATACCTGAGTGTGCACAATACTTGTGTGTGTGTGTGTGTGCGCGCAATTCCTGTGCGTGTGCACAATACCCGAGTGTGCGCAATACCCGAGTGTGCACAGTACCCGAGTGAGCGCAGTACCCGTGCGCAATACCTGTGTGTGTGCAATACCCAAGTGTGTGTGTGCGCAATGCCCGAGTGTGCGCAATGCCCGAGTGTGCGCAATGCCCGAGTGTACGTGCGCAATACCGGTGTGTGTGTGCGGGACACCCGAGTGTGCGCAATACCTGTGTGTGTGTGTTTTTGTGTGTGTGTGTGTGTGTGTGTGTGTGTGTGTGTGCGTGCGCGCGCAATACCTATGTGTGTGTGTGTGTGTGTGTGCGCAATACCCGAGTGTGCGCAATACCCAAGTGTGTGTGTGCTTAGTACCTGAGTGTGCGCAGTACCCGAGTGTGCGCAATACCTGAGTCTGCGCAATACCCGAGTGTGCACAATAGCTGAGTGTGTGTGCGCAATACCCAAGTGCACGTAATACCTGAGTGTGCACAATGCCCGAGTGTGTGTGTGTGTGTGTGTGTGTGTGTGTGTGTGTGTGTGTGTGTGTGTGTGTGTGTGCAATACCAGTGTGTGTGCAATACCCTAGTGTGTGTGTGTGCGCAATACCCGAGTGTGCGCAATACCTGTGTGTGTGTGTGCGTGTGTGTGTGCGTGTGTGTGTGTGTGTGTGTGTGTGTGTGTATGTGCACGCATGTGCATGCAATACCTGAGTCTGTGCAATACCTGAGTGTGCACAATACCTGTGTTTGTTGTGTGCGCGCAATGCCTGTGTGTGTGCACAATACCCGAGTGTGCGCAATACCCGAGTGTGCGCAATACCCGAGTGTGCGCAGTACCCGAGTGAGCGCAGTACCCGTGCGCAATACCTGTGTGTGCGCAATACCCAAGTGTGTGTGTGCGCAATGCCCGAGTGTGCGCAATGCCTGAGTGTGCGCAATACCCGAGTGTGCGTGCGCAATACCTGTGTGTGTGTGCGGGATACCCGAGTGTGCACAATACCTGTGTGTGTGTGTGTGTGTGTGTGTGTGTGTGTGTGTGAGTGTGTGTGTGTGTGTGTGCGCGCAATACCCGAGTGTGCGCAATTCCCAAGTGTGTGTGTGCTCAGTACCTGAGTCTGCGCAGTACCCGAGTGTGCGCAATACCTGTGTCTGCGCAATACCCGAGTGTGCACAATACCTGGGTGTGTGTGCGCAATACCCAAGTGCACGTAATACCTGAGTGTGCACAATACCCGAGTGTGTGTGTGTGTGTGTGTGTGTGTGTGTGTGTGTGCGCGCGCACGCAATACCTATGTGTGTGTGTGTGTGTGCGCGCGCGCGCACGCAATACGTGTGTGTGTGTGTGTGTGTGTGTGTGTGTGTGTGTGTGTGTGTGTGTGTGTGTTTGTGCGCGCAATACCCGAGTGTGCGCAATACCCAAGTGTGTGTGTGCTCAGTACCTGAGTGTGCGCAGTACCCGAGTGTGCGCAATACCTGAGTCTGCGCAATACCCGAGTGTGCACAATACCTGGGTGTGTGTGCGCAATACCCAAGTGCACGTAATACCTGAGTGCGCACAATACCCGAGTGTGTGTGTGTGTGTGTGTGTGTGTGTGTGTGTGTGTTGTGTGTGCGTGTGCATGCAATGCCTGAGTCTGCGCAATACCTGAGTGTGCACAATACCTGTGTTTGTTGTGTGCGCGCAATGCCTGTGTGTGTGCGCAATGCCCGAGTGTGCGCAATGCCCGAGTGTGCGCAATACCCGAGTGAGCGCAGTACCCGTGCGCAATACCTGTGTGTCCGCAATACCCAAGTGTGTGTGTGCGCAATGCCCGAGTGTGCGCAATGCCTGAGTGTGCGCAATACCCGAGTGTACGTGCGCAATACCTGTGTGTGTGTGCGGGATTGCCGAGTGTGCGCAATACCTGTGTGTGTGTGTGTGTGTGTGTGCACGCGCACGCAATACCTATGTGTGTGTGTGTGTGTGTGTGTGTGTGTGTGTGTGTGTGTGTGTGTGTGTGTGCGCAATGCCCGAGTGTGCGCAATACCCGAATGTGCGCAATACCCGAGTGTGTGCGCGCGCAGTACCCAAGTGTGCACAATACCTGTGTGTGTGTGTGCGCGCACAATACCCGTGAGTGGGCAATACCCGAGTGTGCGCAATACCCGAGTGTGTGTGTGCACAGTAACCGAGTGTGCACAATATCTGTGTGTGCGCGTGCGCAGTACCCGTGTGTGCGCAGTACCTGAGTGTGCACAGTTACTGCGTGTGTGTGCGTAATACCCATGTGTGCACAATACCTGAGTGTGCGCTGTACCCGAGTGTGTGTGTGCGCAGTACCCGAGTGTGCGCAGTACCTGTGTGTGGGCAATAAGTGTGCGTGCACAATACCTGTGTGAGTGTGTGCAGTACCCGAGTGTGTGCAATACGCGAGTGTGCACAATGCCTGAGTGTACACAATACCTGTGTGTGCGTAATACCCGAGTGTGTGTGCGCAATACCTGTGTGTGTGTGGGATACCCGAGTGTGCGCAATACCTGTGTGTGTGTGTGTGTGTGTGTGTGTGTGTGTGTGTGTGTGTGTGTGTGTGTGTGTGTGTGTGTGTGTATGCGCACAGTACCCGAGTGTGCGCAATACCCGAGCGTGTGCAATACCCTGGCATGTGTGTGCGCAGTACCCGAGTGTGCACAATACCTGGGTGTGTGTGCGCAATACCTAAGTGCACGTAATATCTGAGTGTGCACAATACCCGAGTGTGTGTGTGTGTGTGTTGTGTGTGCATGTGCATGCAATGCCTGAGTCTGCGCAATACCTGAGTGTGCACAATACTTGTGTGTGTGTGTGTGTGCGCGCAATTCCTGTGCGTGTGCACAATACCCGAGTGTGCGCAATACCCGAGTGTGCACAGTACCCGAGTGAGCGCAGTACCCGTGCGCAATACCTGTGTGTGTGCAATACCCAAGTGTGTGTGTGCGCAATGCCCGAGTGTGCGCAATGCCCGAGTGTGCGCAATGCCCGAGTGTACGTGCGCAATACCGGTGTGTGTGTGCGGGACACCCGAGTGTGCGCAATACCTGTGTGTGTGTGTTTTTGTGTGTGTGTGTGTGTGTGTGTGTGTGTGTGCGTGCGCGCGCAATACCTATGTGTGTGTGTGTGTGCGCAATACCCGAGTGTGCGCAATACCCAAGTGTGTGTGTGCTCAGTACCTGAGTGTGCGCAGTACCCGAGTGTGCGCAATACCTGAGTCTGCGCAATACCCGAGTGTGCACAATAGCTGAGTGTGTGTGCGCAATACCCAAGTGCACGTAATACCTGAGTGTGCACAATGCCCGAGTGTGTGTGTGTGTGTGTGTGTGTGTGTGTGTGTGTGTGTGTGTGTGTGTGTGTGTGTGTGTGTGTGTGCAATACCAGTGTGTGTGCAATACCCTAGTGTGTGTGTGTGCGCAATACCCGAGTGTGCGCAATACCTGTGTGTGTGTGTGTGTGTGTGTGTGTGTGTGTGTGTGTGTGTGTGTGTGTGTGTGTGTGTGTGTGTGTGTGTGTGTATGTGCACGCATGTGCATGCAATACCTGAGTCTGTGCAATACCTGAGTGTGCACAATACCTGTGTTTGTTGTGTGCGCGCAATGCCTGTGTGTGTGCACAATACCCGAGTGTGCGCAATACCCGAGTGTGCGCAATACCCGAGTGTGCGCAGTACCCGAGTGAGCGCAGTACCCGTGCGCAATACCTGTGTGTGCGCAATACCCAAGTGTATGTGTGCGCAATGCCCGAGTGTGCGCAATGCCTGAGTGTGCGCAATACCCGAGTGTGCGTGCGCAATACCTGTGTGTGTGTGCGGGATACCCGAGTGTGCACAATACCTGTGTGTGTGTGTGTGTTTGTGTGTGTGAGTGTGTGTGTGTGTGTGTGCGCGCAATACCCGAGTGTGCGCAATTCCCAAGTGTGTGTGTGCTCAGTACCTGAGTGTGCGCAGTACCTGAGTGTGCGCAATACCTGTGTCTGCGCAATACCCGAGTGTGCACAATACCTGGGTGTGTGTGCGCAATACCCAAGTGCACGTAATACCTGAGTGTGCACAATACCCGAGTGTGTGTGTGTGTGTGTGTGTGTGTGCGCGCGCACGCAATACCTATGTGTGTGTGTGTGTGTGCGCGCGTGCGCACGCAATACGTGTGTGTGTGTGTGTGTGTGTGTGTGTGTGTGTGTGTGTGTGTGTGTTTGTGCGCGCAATACCCGAGTGTGCGCAATACCCAAGTGTGTGTGTGCTCAGTACCTGAGTGTGCGCAGTACCCGAGTGTGCGCAATACCTGAGTCTGCGCAATACCCGAGTGTGCACAATACCTGGGTGTGTGTGCGCAATACCCAAGTGCACGTAATACCTGAGTGCGCACAATACCCGAGTGTGTGTGTGTGTGTGTGTGTGTGTTGTGTGTGCGTGTGCATGCAATGCCTGAGTCTGCGCAATACCTGAGTGTGCACAATACCTGTGTTTGTTGTGTGCGCGCAATGCCTGTGTGTGTGCGCAATGCCCGAGTGTGCGCAATGCCCGAGTGTGCGCAATACCCGAGTGAGCGCAGTACCCGTGCGCAATACCTGTGTGTCCGCAATACCCAAGTGTGTGTGTGCGCAATGCCCGAGTGTGCGCAATGCCTGAGTGTGCGCAATACCCGAGTGTACGTGCGCAATACCTGTGTGTGTGTGCGGGATTGCCGAGTGTGCGCAATACCTGTGTGTGTGTGTGTGTGTGTGCACGCGCACGCAATACCTATGTGTGTGTGTGTGTGTGTGTGTGTGTGTGTGTGTGTGTGTGTGTGTGTGTGTGTGCACAATACCCGAGTGTGCGCAATACCCGAATGTGCGCAATACCCGAGTGTGTGCGCGCGCAGTACCCAAGTGTGCACAATACCTGTGTGTGTGTGTGCGCGCACAATACCCGTGAGTGGGCAATACCCGAGTGTGCGCAATACCCGAGTGTGTGTGTGCACAGTAACCGAGTGTGCACAATATCTGTGTGTGCGCGTGCGCAGTACCCGTGTGTGCGCAATGCCTGAGTGTGCGCAATACCCGAGTGTACGTGCGCAATACCTGTGTGTGTGTGCGGGATTGCCGAGTGTGCGCAATACCTGTGTGTGTGTGTGTGTGTGTGTGCACGCGCACGCAATACCTATGTGTGTGTGTGTGTGTGTGTGTGTGTGTGTGTGTGTGTGTGTGCACAATACCCGAGTGTGCGCAATACCCGAATGTGCGCAATACCCGAGTGTGTGCGCGCGCAGTACCCAAGTGTGCACAATACCTGTGTGTGTGTGTGCGCGCACAATACCCGTGAGTGGGCAATACCCGAGTGTGCGCAATACCCGAGTGTGTGTGTGCACAGTAACCGAGTGGGCACAATATCTGTGTGTGCGCGTGCGCAGTACCCGTGTGTGCGCAGTACCTGAGTGTGCACAGTTACTGCGTGTGTGTGCGTAATACCCATGTGTGCACAATACCTGAGTGTGCGCTGTACCCGAGTGTGTGTGTGCGCAGTACCCGAGTGTGCGCAGTACCTGTGTGTGGGCAATAAGTGTGCGTGCACAATACCTGTGTGAGTGTGTGCAGTACCCGAGTGTGTGCAATACGCGAGTGTGCACAATGCCTGAGTGTACACAATACCTGTGTGTGCGTAATACCCGAGTGTGTGTGCGCAATACCTGTGTGTGTGTGGGATACCCGAGTGTGCGCAATACCTGTGTGTGTGTGTGTGTGTGTGTGTGTGTGTGTGTGTGTGTGTG
>NC_081389.1:6403584-6633584 GCF_030684315.1 Stegostoma tigrinum | reverse complement strand
TTCTGTCACAATGAGGCCGGAACTATCCTTCATAATGCCGGGCATAGGTAGAACCTCAGTACATATTGACACACCAGGGTCTGCACATAATTCAATGCACACAAAGGTGGCCTTCAGGATGAGGGTAGCATTGGGCATGTTCTTCCCCACTTTGTCCAGTGCATTATATATGGTGTCTCTTCAGATTCAGTCCATCTTCAACCTCCAAATGAAACAAGAGATGGGTCAGGTGACTGTTGTGGCACAGGTTCGAGGAATAGGCCAGACCTGTGCTACAAAGAACAACAACACCGGGAGACCCTCATTAGGTTTTTACCTAGAGCAGCCTGTAGTAACTTTCACTTCACTTAGGGGCTGAATTCCCTACTCTTCTTCTTATGTTGCTAAGACTAGAATGTAATCTGGGACTGACTGGGATTAATCACTCTGGATGGTCTCAAAAGGCCTTCAGGATTACCTGGAGTCAAGGCAATTTGGGTGGATGGCAGGTCCAGAGATAATGGGAACCACAGATGCAGGAGAATCCAAGATAACAAAGTGTGGGGCTGGATGAACACAGCAGGCCAACATCTACAAACCACAAGCTCCATTCTACCTGATTGGCTAAGGCCTACAATGTTGAGTTGTAATCCAGATGTGTGAGTTTTTTTAGAGATTTGTAGTTAATCTATTAAATGAATGTAAATCTTTGAAGCCAAGTGATTGCCTCTCCATTGGCTAAGTGTAAGGTGATTAATGACCTATTCAGTCTGTAAAGAATGCGCTCCTTGGCAATGTGTCGCCTTGTCTGTGTCTCTCCACAGGTCCATAAAGGGTTTGTAAGGTCTCACCAGTGGAGCTTGGCTACGCTGGGGCCTTCAATATCCTGAACCAGTTTAGCGAGAACCACACGCAGGGTGGTAGCTCAAAGCCCCTGTCCTCCAGCAGATGGAGTCCATCGCCAGGACATTGTTGACATCCCATGATTTCTTGGTGCTTGTTGGTAGACATTGCTCCACCTGGGCCATCAAGGTGGAAGGTGGGAAATCAGTAGATTGTAGAGGTCATTTTTGAGTTGGCAAGCAGGGTACAGAAAATATGGTTCTGCATTCAATCAGCCTGTGGGCTTAGTCAGGTAGGCAGTGTTATGGACTAGACCAGAGCCCCTCAAAATATTTTATAAAGGTAGCCTACACCCTAATTTTTTCTCATTTTAAAGGTAAATGTAATGTACCATGTTCCAGATGCAACTGGTCAAATTGCTTGGTGTTAAGCAAAACACAATTTATTCAAACACTACAGAGTCATAGAGTCATACAGCATGGAAACAGACCCTTCGGTCCAACCAGCCCATGCCAAATATAATCCCAAACTAAACTAATCCCTCCTGCCTACTCCTGACTTACATCCCTCCAAACCTTTCCTGTTCATATCCTCATCCGAATGTCTCTTAAATGTTGTAACTGTACCCATATCCACCACTTCCTCAGGAAGTTCATTCCATGCACGAACCACCTTCTGTGTAAAAATTTTGTCCCTTGTGTTTTATTTTAAATCTCTCTGCTCTCACCTTAAAAATGTGTCCCCTAGTCAAGAAATTCCCCATCCAAGGGATAAGATATCTACTATCAACCCTATCTACATGCTTCATGATTTTATAAACTTCTGTAAGGTCACCTCTCAACCTCCTGTGCTCCAATAAACAATGTCCCAGCCTATCCAGCCTTTCTTTATAACTGAAACCTTCCTACCCGGCAACATCCTGGTAAATCTCTTCAGAACACTCTCTAGTTTAATAATATCCTTCCTGAACAGGGCAACCAGGACTGGATGCAGTACTCCAGAAGAGGCCTCAACAATGTCCCGTAGGACCTCAATGCGATTTCCCAACTCCTATACTCAAAATACTGAGCAATGAAGGCAAACATGCTAAATGCCTTTTTAACCACCTTGTCTCTATGTGATGCAAACTTCAAAGAATTATGTACCCCTATTCTGAACTCTTACATCCCTCTGTTCTACAACACTATTCAAAGTTCTCCCATTAATTGTATAAGCTCTCACCTTGTTTCTTGTACCAAATACAATACCTCGCATTTATCCAGCTTAAACTTTACCTGCATTTGGTCAAGATCCCATTCTAACCTTAAAAAAACTATTTTCACTTTCTAGCCTGTCACCAATTTTAGTGTGCCCACAAACTTACTGACCATGACTTCTATATTTTCATCCAAATCATTTATACAAAGGACACACAAAACAGGATCCAGAACCAATACCTATGGAATACTACTGGTGACAGATCTCCAGTCCAAAACACAACCCTCCACTGCCACTCTAGTTAAAATACCGTGAAAGAAGGGAAATTTAGAATAACTTAACTCTACTGGAAAACTTAACCGAATAATAGATAAAGTAACTATTACTAAGTAACTGTCCCAATATAGTAACAATCCATAAACACATCCTGTGGCAAAAAGGCAAATTCATAAAACAGATTGTCTCACATGCAACCCAGCAGCAGAGAGAGAGAAAAAAAGTCAAGTGAAAAGTCAGAGACAGTAGCAGTGAGGAGTCATTTACTGCAGCTACCAAACCTGTTCAGACTCCAACAGCAACTGACACTGAATCTCAAAGCTAAAAAGCCAAAACTAGAAATCCTGGTCTTTGAGAGATGGCCCCACACATCCAAGCTACTTCTATGGTTCTAACTTATTAAAAAAAACCAAGGCCTTACAAGTTGTTTACTGGCTTTCTAACTAGACAGCTCACTCTCCCTTTAAACAAAAGGACACGATAACCTCTTAAAGTCATAGCATTTTCACAACAGAGAGTAACTTACAACAGAGTTATCATGGGACACACATTTAATTGGCAAAACGACCAAGGTGGGTCGTACAAATTTATTTTTCACACAGTGCATTTTCTGGCCTGGAATGAAAGGAGTGGGTATAAGAGGATGTAATCACAAAGGGATTGGATAAATACTTGAAAAAGATACATTTTCCAGGCCATGGGGATGCCACAGGGAGAGTGAGATGAATCGGAGACCTCTTTTAAACAGCCAGTCAGGCCTGATGGGCCAAATGGCTGTAGAATTCAACGATTGTTTAACTTGGGACCTGGCACAATACCGAAGACCTTCATATACCCTCCCCCACCCTATAGAATGGAACGATCGGTCATCTCGACAGTATAAACGTTTGTGGATTCGATAAAAATGTTGACACAAAGATTCTTTTCAAAGAGCATCTATCACTATCTAGTCACCCTATTCATCAAAAGAGGAGGTATTCTGCCTGTTATTGAACTGATAATTAGCAGCTGTTTGGTTGATAAGTGGAGGGTCGGTCGCTGACATCCAGGCTTTAGATCTGTAGCGATCGTAATGAGATCAGTCAGGAGGAGCCCATAGAATATGAGTTCCCTAATTGGAGCTGTTGGCCTGGTCCAATCAGGGAGCCCTGGCTGACAGATACAAACAGGAGTGTCTGAGAGCTGGATCTGAGCTAGCTGGGTCAGTGCCATGTACTATGCATATGTAAATTATGGGTGACTTGGTGAGGGGATACCAGCCTGTATGCAATTATTTCAAGGTCATTGTAAAAGACAACCTTGTAATGTCCAGGAGTAATATGGCTGGAAAAGTATCACATTCTTGTCACCTTTAATAAACAGTGTCATTCTCAGCTTGTCAAAAATAGCATGGCTCTACATGCACTTGGAATCCCCTCAGCTTCAGCACTTGATGATCGTGCTTACAATCTTTGGGGTGAACATTTTTAATTCATTAATTCATTAACTCCACTTAATGGCATCTGTGGCTGGGCCACCGTTTATTGGCCATCCCTAATATTTATGGTGTCTTCTTATGCATACTGTCCATATTGCGTTAACAGAAGTTTTATTGGGGTGGGCTTCACAATATTGAGACTAGATTGAGTCCTGAATTGGGAGGGGCTGACATGGAGAGACAGAGTAGAATGAGTCTGTATTTTCTGGAGTTTAAGAGGATTGACACGTGTCTCCTTTGATAGAACAACATTTCATTAGAAGTTGGGTCAAGGTGGATGTTAAAACACCATTTTCCCCTGAATGGAGAGTCTAAACAAGAGGGTCATAGCTCCAGGAAAGAGTTCAAGTCGTTCAGTTTCAGGATTATCAAACCAGTCATAATCTCATTGAATGGCTAGGTAGACTTGATGGGCTGAATGGCCTGTTTCACATTGCTGTATTCCAATGATTCTGTGGTAAATTTTTGGACACAGAGGATTTAAAGGATATGGGTATCAACTGGGTGATGTTGGGTTTGGAGAGAAGTCATCATCGTGTTGAACTTTGGACCAGGTTTGAAGGGCAAATGGCCAAAAACCACACCAAATATATATGTTTAACAGTCATTCAACTGATTAAAATAACAACGGTTCAAGTGCACACATTGAAATTCTCTTAGAAATACAGAAAACAGAAGTTGGGGAGGAAATTTGGCCCTTTGAGCCAGCTTCACCATTCAATATGGTCATAGCTGATCGTCCAACTCAGTCCCCTGTTCTCACCTTCACCCCAAACCTTTCGATCCCTTTAGCCCTAAGAACTATACCTATTACTTTTGTAATCTGTTACCTCATGTATATGGTTAAGTAATGTATTACAACCAAACTGCATCAACTTCTCTGAATATTTAGCACCACAAATCATCCTACCTCTGTTTGCCAGAGCTGATCCGTCCTGACAGCAGGTTGAGAGCCAACTAGCACCCCTCATTTCACAGACATCTCAGCCAGAGATGCCAATCACTGCAGTCCTGTGAAGTGCCACTTCCAAAGGGCTTGAGCCACCCCATCACTTCCAAGGCTTATCTTGGGAGTGTGTGTGTCAAGCATGGAAGGGTGTCCCTTCCTGAGCCATCCAACTCTTACATGCAGCTATTTGCGGATCTCCCAAACAACAAGGCCATTCTTGCCACTTAATGGAACACAAATGGCTCACAATTCAAATCGATGATACCTGTAATCTTGGCTCTGCAGTGTTCTTAAAGGTGGTTATCTGATGATGAAATGTTGAACAGTTTGAAACTCCACTTAATGGCGATTAGAGGAACGAAAGTAGCAATTGGAACGAGGTGGATATGTTATTGACTGTGAAAGCCTTGTTTGGGGTTGTTAACCCAGGCCACTCAGGGAACTGACAGGTATAAACAGGAGATTCAGCAAGCCTCCTGCCTTTGAGGTGTCTGGCCATAGCCAGTCTAAGGTGCATATAATAAAGAGTGGCTTGGTGATGGCAGACTGGCCTCAGTGCAGTTACTTCAGTGATCTTATTGAAACAGAGAAGATTCTGAAGGGGTTTGACAGGGTAGAAACTGAGAGGATAGTTCAGCACACGAGGCGAGTCAAATTAAGGACATTGTTAAAATGTGGAGTCTACTATTTATTTAATGGAGATAAGGAGAAATTTCTCCTCCCAGACAGTAGCAGGACTTTAGAATTCTCTTTCCCAGAGAATAATTAAATATATTGAAGGCAGAGTTAGACCAAAGTTTTGATTAACAAGAGAATCAAACTGTTGTGGCGTACAGGCAGGAAAGTGGGATTGTGACAACGTTCAGGAAAACCGTGATCTTGTTGAGCAATGGATTAGGGTCAATGGACCAAATGGAATAATTCTGCTCCTAATTCCAGTGAAAACTGCAGTTTGCGGTGATGAAGATAGCTGTGAATATGTACGCGGATAACTGTGTACAGGGATAACTGTGTATGCGGATAGCTGTGTACACAGACAGCTTGTGAATGCAGACAGCTGCGGCCCCTGCTATGACAGGCGCTAGAGACTTTAAAATGTTCAGCCGGTTTACGGTGACCAGCTGATGGAATCGTACAGAATAGACAAATCATTGCGTCAATCACTGTATCCCTGGGTGAACACCAACTCCCAGTTTGGAGCTCAATGCTCCAGCTAACACTCACTTACAAGTCAGAATGATCACTGTTGTCTGCCTGTGGCGTTTAAGGGAGCTAACAAGTTTTTGCTTGAACGGCTGTTGCTTTCACTCCTGAGATGTTTTGTGTGCTCTACAGCTCTGTCCTATGGTTAAAGTTGACAGGGGGCTGTGTTGCAGGGACTGAAGGACATTCCTCCCGACTGCCAGGCCAACAAAACGGGACCGAGGCCACAAGGGAGGAGGGGGGGAAGGTGATGAGCTCTCAAAAGGACCATCATAACCCAGGCAGTGAGGGACCAATCTCCTCCCCCATTCTGGCTTTGAAGGTGACTGGGGTGGTAAACCCTTTCACATCTGGCTTGAGCTGAGGGGGAATAGTGAAACATCTCACAGCTCACTATCCACACCTGCTCTCTGAGTCTCTCCATTCAAATCCCTACAGTGTGGAAAGAGGCCATTCAGCCCATTGAGCCCACACTGACCTTCTGAGAGGCATCCCACCCCAAGCCTGTAACCCTGCATATCCCAAGGCTAACCCACCCAATCTGCACATCTCTAGACTCTGGGGGGAAACTGGAGCAACCAGAGGAAACCCACACAGACATGGGGAGAATGTGAAAACTCCACACAGACAGTCACCCAAGGGTGGAATTAAACCCAGGTCCCTGGTGCTGTGAGGCAGCACTGCTAACCACTGAGCCATCATGCTGCCTCTGAGGGCTGACTCACTAATTCCCTGAGGGATGACTTGGTTATATTGTGTCTTGGCAGAGGGAAGCATGTGAGTTCATGGCTTCATTTGGATTGCCAGCTCCCTCAGATTGTGGGGAATGTCAGAGGCTGTACACATGGTGATTACCCTCTTAACTCTTCCCCAACAGTATCCAAAGGAGTGCACACTCTCAGTCGATGTGTAGAGAATCACTCAATTCAGATCTCTACATGATGCCTCAATCAGAGATGGTTGATTGTGTTGGCTCCATTAAGAATGTAGGAAATGGGGAGAGGAGTAGGCCATTCAGCCACACGAACCTGCTCCACCATTCACCAAAATCATGGCAAATTTTCCACTCAAAGTTACTCTTTTTTTGTGCCTCTCAGTCACTCTGAAACCCTTCATCCTGCATAACCCAGAGAGTGAGTTTCTGTATTCCTCTGAAACCCTTACCTCACAGTCCTAGACCCGTTTCCCTTCAAATCTTTAATACCAAGAAATCTACTACCTCTGTCAGGAACACTGGCAATGATTGAACTTCCTCTGGGGTAGAGTTTTCTGAAGAGTCACCATCCTCTGAGTGAGAAATTCCCCTTCGTCTCAGTCTTAAGTGGACTGACCCTTATCCTGATACCAACATGCAAAGAAGACACAAGGGCCACTCAATGCTTCGAGCTAGCTCTGCAATTCAATAAGATCACAGCTGGTCTGATTTTAAACAAAACCAAAACTGGACAAAGTACTGCAGATATAGTCTCACCAAGGCCTTGTACAGTTGCAGTAAAAAGTTCCTACTTTCATATTCAACATTCCTTGTAATGTATGGGAACATTTCGTTGACCTTCCTAATCATTGGTTGTACCTACATATTAGTTTGATGTGGTTCGGGGCAGCCACATCCCTTTGTACCTCAGAGTTCCACAATCTCTCCCCATTTACAGAAGAGATTCACATAGCTCAGAAAAGACCCTTTGGCCCATCGAGTTTGCACTGACACAACTACCACTAAAAGTGCCCTAATTCCAATTTCCTGCAATTCTGGTAAGAACTCACCGATGCTGGCGTCAGAGGTAACACAGTGTGGAGCTGGAGGAATACAGCAGGCCAGGCAGCAGCAGAGGAGCAGGAAAGCTGGCGCCTCGACCTGCTTTTTGTTAAAGGTTTCCAACCTCGACTACATTCCCAGGCAGTGCATTCTAGATTCTCACCACCCACTGAGTGAGAAGTCTTTTTTCCTCAAATCCCCTGCTCCTTATCCTAAAATTATGCCCTCTTGTGACTGACCCCTCAACTAAGGGGAACAGCTGTTCCCTATTCAAGAATAAAGAAAACAATCCAAGCCTATCTAGTCTCTCCTTCAAGCTCAATTTCTCCATTCCAGGCAACATCCTGCTAAATGAACACAGCAGGCCAAGCAGCATCTCAGGAGCACAAAAGCTGATGTTTCGGGCCTAGACCCTTCATCAGAAAAGGGTCTCGGCCTGAAACGTCAGCTTTTGTGCTCCTAAGATGCTGCTTGGCCTGCTGTGTTCATCCAGCTCCACACTTTGTTATCTCGGATTCTCCAGCATCTGCAGTTCCCATTATCTATGAACATCCTGGTGAACCTCCTGTATAGCCCCTCTAGTGCTATCATATTCCTTCTGTGGTCAGGTGGCTATATAATGCTTTTATATTCTTCTTGCCAAAGTGACAAGTTCACATTTTCCCACATTATACTCCATCAGACAAATGTCCTGCCTGTTCCCTTAAGCTGTGTACATCCTTTTGAGCCTCTTTGTCACCTCTTAACAATTTACTTCCCCACTCTCTCCTTATCAACAACAAATTTAGCTACTATACATTGGGTCCCTTCCTCTAACTTCCCGATGCAGGTGGCAAATAAAGGCAACAGCTTGCAAACCCAGAAACATGATCTGTTTGTCCCTAGTCTCTGCTTCCTGTTAGCTAACCATGCTAATATGATACCCTGACACCATGTGCTCTCACCATATATAGCAATCTTTATGTAGCACCTTGTCAAATGCCTTTTAGAAATCCACATAAACCACATCCACAGGTTTCCGTTTATCTACCATGAATGATATAACCGCTAAAAAATTAAACATCATTTCCCTTGAACAAAATCACTGCCTGATCACATTATCCTTTTCAAAGTGCGCCAACCTCCTTAATAATAGATTCTAGTCTTTCCCTTTTCAGGACATTAGGTTATCTGCAAATTAAAGTCACCCTTAATTACAGCTGGATTTTTACTGCTCTACAAGTTAATTTTCCAGGTTATCTTTATCAATATGATTCAGCTCATTAATAATTAATTTTAAAAGCACATTCTAACCGTAACCTATTTATTATTTATTTCTTCCTGTATGCTATATGTTATTGTTTAACAACTGTTTGGGAAAGGAATTCTAAAGTGTAGCCACAACTAAGCTTGAACGTATTTCTTAATTCTACCCAAATTGATTCTATAGCTTGCTCTTCCAAACTAAGATTTTCTGCTATACTGCTATAGCAAACTGCTTAACAAACAGAGTTACCCACCAGTCTTCCCCAATTTACCTTCTTCATAAAATGTGAAATGACCTTCAGTACGCAGACACCAGCATTGGTCACCCTGCCACTATTGCTTGACAATCAACATCAGCCTTATATTTATCTTGGTCTGTGCTTGCTGCAAATGATACACTTAGACACAGAGTCTTTAACTGTCAATTTAAAATTTTGTAATCTCTGGATTTGCCTGATGATGCATTCTTGAGTTTGTGCATTCCGTCCTTTCCTGGCAAACTCTGGTATAACTACACAGGTCACTATCTCGATCTATTACCCCAATGGTTCTTCACACATCATTCCTTTCCTCTGCCAGTTATTTAGAAGCCTCTCAGCTGTCATAGAGTTATAGAGGTGTACGGCATTGAAATAGACCCGTCAGACCAACTTGTCCATGTTGACTAGCTATTCTAAATTAGTCTAGTCCCGTTTGCCAACATTTGGCCCATATCCCTCTAAACCTTTCCTATTCATTTATGCATCCAGATGCCTTTTAGTTGTTGTAATTGTACCAGCCTCCACCACTTCCTCTGGCAGCTCCCTCCATACACACACCACCCTCTGTGTGAAAAAGCTTCCTCTTACATCCCTTCTAAATTATTTCCCTCTCACCTTAAAGCTATGCCCTCTAGATTTGGACTCCCCTACCCTATTCATCCTATCTATGCCCCTCATCATTTTATAAACTTCTGTAAGATCACCCCCTCAGCCTCTAATGCTCCAGGGAAAATAGCCCCAATCTATTCAGCCCCTCCCTACAGCTCAAACCCTCCAACCCTGGTAGCATCCTTGTGAATCTTTTCTGAACCTTTTCAAGTTTCACAATATCCTCCCTATTGCGGGGAGACCAGAATTGAATGCAGTATTCAAAAAAATGGTCTAGCCAATGTCCTGTATGGCTGCAGCATGCCCTCCCAACTCCTATACTTAATGCACTGACCAATAAAGGCAAGCATATCAAATGCCTTCTTCACTCTCCTGTCTACCTGTGACTCCACTTTCAACAAACAATGAACCTGCACTCCAAGGTCTCTTTGTTCAGCAATGGTCCCCAGGACCTTACCATTCAATGTAAAAGTGATTAGTTTATGACTCACTAGAACACTGGCCTCAGTTTAGTTCAAGTGAAATCTGTTCCAACAGTACAGCTCCCACCTTCTCCCGTGCTTGGTGTACTTTGAATTGAAACTGATTTCTCCCACACCACTTTTTGAGTCATTCATGAAATTCGAAATCGTATTTGTTTTACTCCACTCACTCCTGGCTCAGATAATAACCAAGATATTACTACTCTTGAGGTTCTGTTTTTCAATTTTACCCCATTACCTCCAAAGTGGAGCCATTCCCCTAGCCTTATCTCCATCACTTTTAGCCACATGGACCACTATAATTAGATACTCCCTTCCTGCTGTCGGCTCATTTCTAGCCAGAGCACATATCCCAAAATCCGGGCTCTCATTCATAACTGGAGAGAGCAGTGCCTATCTTCTTGACGACACAGTCCACTACTCCCAACACATTCCTACTTACACCATCCAGTTGAATGCTTTCCTGTATCATTGTGTCATGAACCATTCACTCTGCAGCCTGCAGACCCCACTCTCATCCATGCAAGGTCCTCAATCCTGTTATAAAGGTGCCATGACTGGACCTCCTCTACTTCAATCTCCTTGATTCCTCCACTTGCCTCACTCGCAATCGCACTCTCCTATCCATGACTACTCACCGAATCCGAAGACCATGGAATAAAGGTGTGATTACCTCCTGGACCATTCCCCCTTCCCTGATGGCTTACAGTGCCCATACCTCAGCTCAACCACTCTTAGCTGAACTTAATCAAGCTGGAGACACTTACAATAGATCTGGTTGGTGCAGGACACACCTGTCCAGCAGCTCCCACTTCCTACAGCTACAATACATCACTGCCTGCCATATTTACTGAGTTGGTTACATTGGGAAATATTACTCAGTGATTATGTGCTGTTATGTTAAATGGTTTACCTACTTAATCTGTAAGTTTAATGGAACACTTACATCTCTTATAGATCAGATTAAATGGCTGTCTCAATTAGAGAGAAAAAAAAACTCATCAACTACTCATCAGTCTACTCACCTAATTAATGTTTCTGGTCATCCCACTGCTGGTCTCTAAGTCCTTTTCTCAGCCCCCTTCTATAAAGGTAAAAAGGCCAGAAATAGCATCAGAAGAGAATTCAGTGCACCAAATTCCACCACTCACCAAATGCCCAAACCCACACTCCGAGATGAGTTTCTGTCTTTGCACTTGCTTCCTTTGTGGGCTGAGCAAGACCACCTAAAAGTTCGGCAGAGATGAATCAGCTGAGAAATTATTTAAATATGGCTGCATCTCCAGTAGGAAGATTGTTCATCCATGACAATGACTAAAAGAACCTTAACTTTCACACGAGTTGAGTAAATGCGAAATGCAAACCACACTAGATTATAAAAGGAGATCATCACTTGAAATTTGCCTACACATGGAATTCCTGACCTCACACTATGGGGCACACTGTTCTCTTTATGCTACCTAGAATGCACCTCCTCCCACCCACCCTCCTGCAAAAATTCCATTCCCTATTCCCAATTCCTCCGCCTCCACCGCATCTGCTCCCGGGATGAAGCATTCCACTCCCGCACATCCCAGATGTCAAAGTTCTTCAAGGACCACAACTTTCCCCCCGCAGTGGTCGAGAACGCCCTTGACCGCGTCTCCCGCATTTCCCGCAACACATCCTTCACACCCCGCCCCTGCCACAACCGCCCAAAGAGAATCCCCTTCGTTCTCGCACACCACCCCACCAACCTCCCGATACAACGCATTATCCTCCAACGCTTCCGCCATCTACAATCCGACCTCACCACCCAAGACATTTTTCCATTCCCACCCTTGTCTGTCTTCCGGAGAGACCACTCTCTCCATGACTCCCTTGTCTGCTCCACACTGCCCTCCAACCCCAGCACACCCAGCACCTTCCACTGCAACCGCAGGAAGTGCTACACTTGCCCCCACACCTTCTCCCTCACCCCCATCCCAGGACCCAAGATGACTTTCCATATTAAGCAGAGGTTCACCTGCACATCTGTCAATGTGGTATACTGTATCCATTGTACCCGGTGTGGCTTCCTCTACAGCGGGGAAACCAAGCGGAGGCTTGGGGACCGCTTTGCAGAACACCTCCGCTTGGTTCGCAATAAACAACTTGCACCTCCCAGTCGCGAACCATTTCAACTCCCCCTCCCATTCTTTAGATGACATGTCCATCATGGGCCTCCTGCAGTGCCACAATGATGCCACCCGAAGGTTGCAGGAACAGCAACTCATATTCCGCTTGGGAACCCTGCAGCCCAATGGTATCAATGTGGACTTCACAGGCTTCAAAATCTCCCCTTCCCCCACTGCATCACAAAACCAGCCCAGTTCGTCCCCTCCCCCCACTGCACCACACAACCAGCCCAGCTCTTCCCCTCCACCCACCGCATCCCAAAACCAGTCCAACCTGTCTCTGCTTCCCTAACCTGTTCTTCCTCTCACCCATCCCTTCCTCCCACCCCAAGCCACACCTCCATTTCCTACCTACTAACCTCATCCCACCTCCTTGACCTGTTCGTCTTCCCTGGACTGACCTATCTCCTCCCTACATCCCCACCTATACTCTCCTCTCCACCTTTCTTCTTTTCTCTCCATCTTTGGTCCACCTCCCTCCCTCTCCCTATTTATTCCAGTTCCCTCACCCCATCCCCCTCTCTGATGAAGAGTCTAGGCCTGAAACGTCAGCTTTTGTGCTCCTGAGATGCTGCTTGGCCTGCTGTGTTCATCCAGCTTCACACTTTATTATCTTTATGTTTGTTTTGTTTGTGTACTTAGCAGGACCACCAGTATTGATAGAAAATTCTTCCTGTTGCAAATGCCCTTTTATATGATATTCATTTCTTTATTCTTTCATGGGGCTGACAAAGCCAGCATATTGATGCCCATCCCTAATTGCCCAAGAGGGAGTTAGAAATCAAATGGGATGTGAGGAGAGGGATTAGATGAGAGGGCATGGTCATCATCATTAGCTTCATCCCCACCCCTCCTCTACCATGGGCACAGACCATGGTGATCACTACCCTCTCCATGTGGTTCAGAAAATGCAGTTCTTGGCAGTTCATAGCCACTGCCCCTGTTTATGTGCCCAATGGGGAGTGGAGTGCAATCTGATCGAGCTGATGGGGTTCTCAAGGCTGAATAAACTGGCCAGTGTGCTCAAGCTGCAAGACGCCAGCCCTAGGCTTAGAGAAAGTCCAAGACTGTGAGGGTGAAGTGGATGAAGGTTTATTAAGAGTCTTGATGAGTAGAGATTGTTGGGAGGTAAGTGATGGGTCATGGTGCACTGAAAATTGGGTGAAGCTAGAACATAGAACATAGAACATAGAACATTACAGCACAGTACAGGCCCTTCGGCCCTCGATGTTGTGCCGACCTGTCATACCGATCTCAAGCCCATCTAACCTACACTATTCCATGTACGTCCATATGCTTGTCCAATGACGACTTAAATGTACTTAAAGTTGGCAAATCTACTACCATTGCAGGCAAAGCGTTCCATTCCCTTACTACTCTCTGAGTAAAGAAACTACCTCTGACATCTGTCCTATATCTTTCACCCCTCAATTTAAAGCTATGCCCCCTCGTGCTCGTCGTCACCATCCTAGGAAAAAGGCTCTCCCTATCCACCCTATCTAACCCTCTGATTATTTTATATGTTTCAATTAAGTCACCTCTCAACCTTCTTCTCTCTAATGAAAACAGTCTCACGTCCCTCAGCCTTTCCTCGTAAGACCTTCCCTCCATACCAGGCAACATCCTAGTAAATCTCCTCTGCACCCTTTCCAAAGCTTCCACATCCTTCTTATAATGCGGTGACCAAAACTGTACACAACACTCCAAGTGCGGCCGCACCAGAGTTTTGTACAGCTGCAGCATAATCTCTTGGTTCCAGAACTTGATCCCTCTATTAATAAAAGCTAAAACACTGTACACCTTCTTAACAGCCCTGTCAACCTGGGTGGCAACTTTCAAGGATCTGCGTACATGGACACCGAGATCTCTCTGCTCATCTACACCACCAAGAATCTTACCATTAGCCCAGTACTTTGCCTTCCGGTTACTCCTACCAATGTGCGTCACCTCACACTTGTCTGCATTAAACTCCATTTGCCACCTCTCAGCCCAGCTCTGCAGCTTATCTATGTCTCTCTGCAACCTACAGCATCCTTCATCACTATCCACAACTCCACCGACCTTTGTGTCATCTGCAAATTCACTAACCCATCCTTCTACGCCCTCATCCAGGTCATTTATAAAAATAACAAACAGCAGTGGACCCAACACTGACCTTTGCGGTACACCACTAGTAACTGGTCTCCAGGATGAACATTTCCCATCAACTACCACCCTCTGTCTTCTTTCAGCAAGCCAATTTCCGATCCAAACTGCTATATCTCCCACAATTCCATTCCTTCGCATTTTGTACAATAGCCTATTGTGGGGAACCTTATCGAACGCCTTGCTGAAATCCAGATACACCACATGAACCGGTTTACTCTCATCCACCTGTTTGGTCACCTTCTCAAAGAACTCAGTAAGGTTTATGAGGCACGACCTTCCCTTCACAAAACCGTGCTGATTGTCCCTAATCAATTTATTCTTTTCTAGATGATTATAAATCCTATCCCTTATAACCTTTTCCAACACTTTACCAACAACTGAGGTAAGGCTCACTGGTCTATAATTACCAGGGTTGTCTCTACTCCCCATTTTGAACAGGGGAACCACATTTGCTATCCTCCAGTCATCTGGCACTATTCCTGTAGACAATGACGAATTAAAGATCAATGCCAAAGGCTCAGCAATCTCCTCCCTGGCTTCCCAGGGGATCCGAGGATAAATCCCATCCGGCCCACGGGACTTATCTATCTTCACCTTCTGAAGGATTTCTAATACCTTTTCCTTATGAACCTCCATCCCACCTAGTCTAGTAGCCTGTATCTCAATATTCTCCTCGACAACATTGTCGTTTTCTAGAGTGAATACTGTTGAAAAATATTCATTTAGCGCTTCCCCTATCTCATCTGACTCCACACACAACTTACCACTACTATCCTTGATTGGGCCTAATCTTACTTTCGTCATTCTTTTATTCCTTAAATACCTATAGAAAGCCTTAGGGTTTACCCTGATCCTATCCGCCAACAACTTCTCATGTCTCCTCCTGGCTCTTCTGAGCTCTTTCTTTAGGTCTTTCCTGGCTACCTTGTAGCCCTCAAGTGCCCTAACTGAGCCTTCACATCTCATCCTAACATAAGTCTTCTTCTTCCTCTTGAAGAGAGATTCCACCTCCTTCGTAAACCATGGCTCCCGTGCTCTACAGCTTCCTCCCTGCCTGACAGGTACATTTTTATCAGGAGACACAGGAGCTTAACCTTGAATAAGCTCCACATTTCTAATGTGCCCATCCCCTGCAGTTTCCTTCCCCATCCTATGCTCCCTAAATCTTGCCTAATCTCATCGTAATTGCCTTTCCCCCAGCTATAACTCTTGCCCAGTGGTATACACCTATCCCTTTCCATCACTAAAGTAAACATAACAGAATTGTGATCGCTATCACCAAAGTCCTCACCTACTTCCAAATCTAACACCTGGCCGGGCTCATTACCCAGTACCAAATCTAATGTGGCTTCGCCCCTTGTTGGCCTATCTACGTACTGTGTCAGGAAGCCCTCCCGCACACTCTGGACAAAAACTGACCCATCTATAGTACTCTAGTGGTACAGTCAGTGAGATATTACATTTGAAGGTGCATTGACTGACCATGAATACTCAAGTGAGGTCTTTAACCTGATTTTCAGAGTCTGACCCCTGTCATTGACCTTCCAGGTCAGCTGACTGCACTGCCATCCCAGAGGCTGTGGGGAGAGGCTCCTGGTTTCCCTGTGGATACAGAAAACCTCTCTTTTCTTCCAACCTCTCTAATAAGGCAATAGCCACTAAGCTTGGAGCCACTCTGTCTCCTGCTGAGCCATTATACAGTCTTTATCCACATGGGACTGACTTGTAAAGTACTTCCACCTCATCCAGCCACAAAGGAACTCCTGTTTAAGCCATGCTGAGGTTGTACAGGACACAAATGGCCTCATGGAGTCCTGTGTTGAGGTTCTGTTTGCCTGTTATGGGAGGGATATGGTTAAGTTGGATCGGATTCAGATGAGATGTTGCTGGGAATGGAAGTTATGAGTTATAAGGAGAGGCTGAATAGGTTGGGACATTTTATCGCAGCAGTGTAGCAGGTTGACAGATGACCTGATAGAGGTTTATAAAATCATGAGGTGAATGGCCGGTGTTTTTTTCCCTAGGGTGGGGAGTTTCAAGACTAATGGGCGTATTTTTAAAGTGAGAGGAGAGAGATTTAAAAAAGACTTGTGGACAATATGGTTTACATAGATGGTGGTTCATATGTGGAATAAACTTCCAGAGGAAGTGATGGATTTGGGTACAGTTATGACATTTAAAAGATATTTGGATAACTAAATGAAAAACAAAAGTTTGGAGGGATACAGGCCAAGATTAGGCAGGTGGGACTAGTTAAATTTGGGATTAAGTTTGGCAATGGACTGATTGGGCTGAAGCGTCTGTTTGGCTCAGTGACTCTATAAGATGATATAAATGCAAAGTACTGCGGATCTGAGAAACTGAATTAAAAGCAGAAAGCGATGGAGAAACTGAAAAGGTCTGGCAGCATCTATGGAGAGAGAAACACAATTAATGTTTCAAGTCTCAGCTGACTTGCATTCTGAAGGTGGGTCATACTAGATTCAAAATGTTAACTCTTTCTTGCTCCACAGATGCTACCAGACCTGCTGAGTTTCTCCAGCAGTATCGGTGTATATTCCTATTTAAGAGGCACGAGCTGGCTTTAACCTCTTAATGGTTTTTGTGCACAACTGACATCCAGCATAATAAAACAACACCATAAACTGTGGGTGCTGGGCATCTGAAACAGAAACAGAAAATGCTGGAGAAATACCACAGGTCTGGCAGCATTTGTGGACAGCGAAGCAGAGTTAATGTTTCCAGCCCAGTGTAACTCTCCTTCAGATCTGATATGAACATTTTTCTTTATCTCTCTCTCTCTCTCTCTCTCGCTCTCTCCCTCTCTCTGTCTCCCCACCCCCCAACGATGCCACAAGATCTGCTGAGTTTCTCCAGCAATTTCTGTTTTTGTTTGTTACAGATGTCTGAAGGCTGGGTTAGTTCTGGCTGGACACTGCAATCATGGTCCTTAGCAACTGAACAAGGAGTGTACAGCTCATTGAATAGGTAGACCATAACTATGGTTGGGTAACAGTAGTGCACAGTCCAATTCAGCCCCCCTCCATGGTTAAGTAAACACCCCCCAGTGCTCTGTTGAAAAGCAGCTCAATCCCTGTATATTGGGCCGTGTGTACATGACGGTGAGAGTGGAATATTCCGCTGGGATCTGATTTCTGCACACACAGTCTTTTGCTGATTGTTGGGGCAATAATGACTTTTTATTACTCTCAGTCCTAAAGACTATGATCCATCGCTGCTGTATCAATTTGACTTTTACAACAAGCAAGATTTAATCTGACTGAAGGACTCAGTCCTTTATCCATAAAGCAAAGATCAAGTGTTTTATGATGAACATTTGAAATTGAACATTGGGAAATTGTTTTAAGTCCATTTTGGAGTTCCACTTGGCAGGTGATATCATGTGAGAGACTGAACATTCCAACGTGCTTTATTTGATGTAATATAATAATATCTAGAGCTGAGTGGATCATATAAAATATCTTCTTAAATTACTAAACAGAGGAGGACTCCATTTTAACATCAATTGGCTAATTTATTCTTCATGACTAATTTCCAAATAAGCCCTGAATGGCTCACTCCAATTTGTAATAGTTTCCTCAGGTTGATACTATTGAAAAATATAAATAGGACCTTGCTCTGTGGTGACAAATTTAGATTTCTTGGTAATTAGTTCAAAGTCCTTTATAGTATTTAGATGTCTTCATAGTTTAATCAGAAAAGAAATGAACCTGAAGAATATTCGACGCTAACTGTGAGTCACTTTGAGGAATGAGCAGTTGGGTCCAGGCTCTATCCCAGAGGCCTGAGGCCATCAGGGTAGGGTACGTGAGCTATTCTGTAGGCTGCATTGACTTCAAGATCTTGGGCAGGGCTCGGTGAACTTTGATACCAGGGTCAAACAGGAATCCGGATCCCAAACAGTGTGAGAGGGAGTCGTCTGGGGGTGGGGGTGGTGGACTTTACCCAAACTGATGCACAGTGACCAGAGGACTGGCTCCAAATAAAAATAGCAGGACACTAGGGACCCCACAACACCATCTACATTGATTAATGAATTAGGGGCCTGCCTGGTGGCTTAGTGGTTAGCACTGCTGCCCCACAGGACACGGGTTCGATTCCACTCTTGGGCGACTCTCTGTGCGGTGTTTGCACATTCTCCCCGTGTCCACGTGGGTTTCCTCCAGATGCTCCAGTTTCCTCCCACAGTCCAAAGATGTACACGTTAGATAGGTTGGCCATGCTAAATTGCCCGTAGTGTCCGGGAATGTGCAGGCTAGGTGGGCTAGCCATGGGAAATGCAGAGTTACGAGGATGGGATGGGATGCTGTTTGGCAGGTTGATGCAGAAACAATGGGCTGAATGGCCTCTTTCTGCACTGTAGGAATTCTACGATTCCTTGTATTCCCACAATCGCTGAGGTATCGCAAAGGCAGGTCAATATCAGGAACCACTGCGAGATGGCGGCCACCTTTATGTGTATAGTTATACAGCACCATTGCTAGAATTGGAGTGCCCTCATCACCCCAGCTGCCAGCTCCCTGTGTACTGGCCATCAGAACCAGATGATCAAAACTCAACAAAAGTCCTGTCTATGACCCAAACAGTGCCCCCACCCTGCTGAGCCCCTCTGAAATATTCATTAACTGCACTTCACACACATGCCCTGATTCTCTGAGGCTGTTGCCATGCTGAGGGGGTCACGTGGTTACCTACCACCCCACCTCAGCAGCCTTGCCACCTCTTAGTTGCCTCTGAGTTCTCTCCTGGACAGAGTGGGCTTGGGACCCTTGTCCAGTCACTGTGCTCTCCCCTGTTCCCTGTGACCCAACCTTTAGTATGGATACCATGTTAACAGATCGCCCCCTCAGGCACCTTCAGAAACATGTGGAAATGGGGTAGCATTATCAGACGTTGGTGATGGAAAGTGCATTGACACATTGCAAGATCTGGAGAGGTTACCTTTTCTTTTGTGAAATTACCAGCAGCTCAGCTTCTCATCTCTTTACAGGACTGGACCCCATCTCTTTACACACCTGGAAAGAGGAAACAGTTCAACTTGCAAATGACGCATGCTGGTTCAACGGGCCTTGGAAACCACCAAAATGACCAACGAATTAATTTCCAATTATTAATGGTTTGTTAATTTTTTTCACCTCTGGGGGGTTTAATAGGGAAATATATCTCTGGGTTTGTGATGCACAGGCACTGCTAGCCTTGGTTTAGGACCAGGTAAACTCCTACTTATCAATATGAATGGGCTGGTTGCAATGTCAACAAAATGTAGCCAGTTTTCAAACTTGCGCAAATATGCGCCCTCCTACAAAAACCACAAAATGTCCTTACGCCCAGTGTGAAGAGACAACTTGCATCATTTCCTGTACAAACTTGGATCATTGACTCATAAAGCCATAGAGACAGACCTTTCAGTCCAACTCATCCATCTTGACCAGATGTCCTACATTAATCTAATTCCATTTGCCAGTGTTTGCCTCATATCCCTCTAAACCCTTCCTGTTCATGTACCCATACACACGCATTTTTAAATGTTGTAGTTGTAACAGCCTCCACCACTTCCTCTGGCAGTTCATTCGCACCACCCTCTGCGTGAAAAAGCTGCCTGTTAGATCCCTTTAAATATTGCCCCTTTTTCCTTAAGCCTATGTCCTCTAGTTTAGGATTCCCCCACCCTGGGGAGAAAAAGACCTTGATTATTCACCTTGTCCATGCCTTTCATGATTTTATAAACCTCCGTAAGGTCACCCCTCAACCTCTGACGCTCCAGGGAAAATAGCCCCCGCCTCTACCTCCAACTTTCCAACCCTGGCAACATCCTTGTAAATCTTTTCTGAACCCTTTCGAGTTTCACAACATCCTTAATATAGCAGGGAGAAAAGAAAACTTGAACAAAGAGGTGTGGAGAGTGTTTCGAGTAAAATTATAACCATTGGAAAGGGCAATTGTTTGCTCATTCTAAATGATCAATAAAGGAACAAATTAAGGCCACTCAGCTCTGCTAGCCTGTTTTCCCATTCAATAAGATCATGGCGTAACTGATTATAGCCTTATTGCAAAATATCTACCTGACAATCGTCAACCTCTTGGTTATCAAGAATCTTTGCCTTAAAACTATTTAAAGAATTTGCTTCCACTACCTTTGCGAGGAAGGGAATTTCAAAGGCTCACAACCCACTGAGAGAAAAAAAATGCCAACTAACTGTTTAAACAATGTCTTCTTTCAATAAAGATATTTCAACAACAATGAAAAATGCTTCAAATAAAAACAGAAGTCCCCAGAAAAGTTGGGTTGTTAGATCTTCAGATTGGATCTGAACTGACCTTTTTTACTGGACTGAGGGAAGATATACTCAACTCTCAGTAATGGAACCAAAAATCTAGTTCCTGTAAACCACTTCTTTTGGGGAAAGAAAACTGTTGTGCCATGTTTTACCACTTCTCAAGTGATCGCTGTGTGGGCTAGGAGGCGAGGACTGTGGGCTCGGAAAGGACTCAGGATTCTCATGACAGAAGATTTCCAAATAGAAAAGGGCCTCGGAAATCTGAAGCACAAAGGGACTTAGGAGTCTTAGTTCAGGATTCTCTAAGGTTAACATGCAGGTTCAGCTGGAGGTTAGGAAGGCCAAAGCAATGTTAGCATTTTGTTTTGAGAGGGCTTAAATATAAGAGCAGGGATGCACGGCTGAGGTTGTATTAGGCTCTGGTCAGTCTGCATTTGGAATATTGTGCACAGTTTTCAGCCCAATATTTAAGGAAGCATGAGCAGGCCTGGGAGGTGGTCTAGAGGAGGCTCACAAGAATAATCCCAGGGATGAAGTGCTTGTCATGTGAGGAGCGGTTGAGGACTCTATGTGTGTACCTGATGGATTTTGGAAGGATGGGGGAGATCTACTGTAACTCACAGAATATTGAGAGGCCTAGATGCAGTGGACATGGAGAAGATGTTTCCACTGGTAGGAGAGACTAGAACCTGAGGGCACAGCTTCAGAGTGAAGGGATAACCACTTAGAACTGAGGTGAGGAGGAATTTCTTCAACCAGAGGGTGTCAATCTGTGGAACTCATTGCTGTAAAAGGCTATGGAGGCCAGGTCATCGAGTGTATTTAAGACAGAGAGATAGGTTCTTAATTAGTGAGGAGATCAAAGGTTACAGCGAGTTGGCAGGAGAATGGCGTTGAGAAACATATCAGCCATGATTGAATGGTGGAGTGAATTTGATGGGCTGAATGGCCTATTTCTGCTCATATATTTTATGGTCTTCTCAACAGCAAAGTTTAGGGCTGTGTCTCAGCATTGTCTCCTTGCTCTTATTCTCCATGCCCTGGTAGTAGAATATAGAACATAGAAAAGTACAGCACAGTACAGGCCCTTCGGCCCACGATGTTGTGCCGTGGAATAATCCTACTCCAAAAATAAAATAACATAACCTACATTCCCCTCAATTCACTGCTATCCATGTGCATGTCCAGCAGTCGCTTAAATGTCACTAATGACTCCGCTTTCACGACTACCACTGGTAAACTATTCCATGCATTCACAACTCTCTGGGTGAAGAACATCCCTCTGACGTCTCCTCTATACTTTCCTCCTAACACCTTAAAACTATGACCCCCTCATGGCAGTCAATCCTGCCCTGGGGAAAAGTCTCTGGCTATCGACTCTATCCATGCCTCTCATTACCTGGTACACCTTGATCAGGTCACCTCTCTTCCTCCTTCTCTCCAGAGAGAAAAGTCTGAGCTCAGTCAACCTCTCCTCGTAAGACAAGCCCTCCAGTCCAGGCAGCATCCTGGTAAACCTCCTTTGCACCCTCTCCAAAGCCTCCACATCTTTTCTATAATAGGGCAACCGGAACTGGACACAATATTCCAAGTGTGGTCTCACCAGGGCTTTGTAGAGCTGCAGCATAACCTCGCAGCTCTTAAACTCGATCCCCCTGTTAATGAAAGCTAAAACACCATATGCTTTCTTAACAACCTTATCCACCTGGGTGGCAACTTTGAGGGAGCTGTGCACATGAACACCAAGATCCCGCTGTTCCTCCACACTGCCGAGAATCCTGCCTTTAATCCTATATTCAGCATTTAAGTGCGACCTTCCAAAATGAATCACTTTGCATTTATCCAGGTTGAACTCCATCTGCCATTTCTCAGCCCAGCTCTGCATTCTGTCAATATCTCGCTGAAGCCTGCAATAGCCCTCGATACTATCAACGGCACCTCCAACCTTTGTGTCATCAGCAAACATACTAACCCACCCCTCAAACTCCTCATCCAAGTCATTTATAAAAAACTACAAAGAGCAGAGGCCCAAGAACAGAGCCCTGTGGGACACCACTCAGCACTGACCTCCAGGCAGAATACTTACCATCTACAACCACTCTCTGCCTCCTGCCAGCCAACCAATTCTGTATCCAGACAGCCAAATCACCCTGTATCCCATACCTCATGACTTTATGAATGAGCCTGCCGTGGGGAACCTTATCAAATGCCTTGAAGTCCATGTACACCACATCCACTGCTCGACCCTCGTCAACCTGTCTCGTGACTTCCTCAAAGAACTGAATAAGATTTGTAAGGCATGACCTGCCCCTCACAAAGCCATGCTGACTCCCTTTAATCACGCTATGCTTTCCCAAATAGTAATAAATCCTATCCCTCAGAATTCTTTCCAAAACCTTGCTGACCACAGACCTAAGACTGACTGGTCTGTAATTTCCAGGGATTTCCCTATTCCCTTTCCTGAAAAGAGGAACAACATTTGCCTCCCTCCAATCTTCCGGTACGACTCCCGTGGAGAGTGAGGAAGCAAAGATCTTCGCCAGTGGCTTAGCAACCTCGTTTCTTGCTTCCCGGAGCAACCTAGGATAAATCTGGTCTGGCCCTGGGGACTTATCAATCTTAATGTTTGCCAAAATTTCCAGCACATCAACTTCCTCCATCTCGATCTGTTCAAGCCTGTTTTCCTGCTCCTCAAAGTTCTCATTCACAACAAGGTCTCTTTCCTTAGTGAAAACCGAAGCAAAAAACTCATTTAGGGCTTCCCCTACCTGCTCAGACTCCATGCACAAGTTCCCTACACTATCCCTGATCGGCCCTATCTTCTCCCTGATCATTCTCTTATTCCTCACGTATGAGTAAAATGCCTCCCTAATCCTTCCTGCCAAGCTTTTCTTGTGCCCCCTCCTGGCCCTCCTCAGTCCACTTTTGAGCTCCTTCCGAGCAAACCTGTAATCCTCTAAAGCTGTGCTAGACCCTTGCTTCCTCCACCTTACGTATGCTGCCTTTTTCTTTTTGATGAGAAGCACCTCTGTTCCTGTCATCCACGGCTCCTTAACCTTACCCCTTCTTACCTGTCTCAGAGGAACAAATTTATGCATCACTCGCAACAACTGCTCCTTAAACAGTCTCCACATGTCTGTTGTGCCCCTTCTGTGGAACAATTGCTCCTAATCTGTACTTCCCAACTCCTGCCTGATAACGTCATAGTTTCCTTTTCCCCAGTTAAACATGTTCCCCTGGTACCTGCTCCTTTCCCTTTCCATGGCTATGGTAAATGTGAGGCTGTTGTGGTCACTGTTGCCAAAGTGTTCTCCCAACATGAGATCTGACACCTGTCCTGGCTCATTGCCGAGCACCAAATCCAAAATGGCCTCCCCCCTCATTGGCCTGTCCACATACTGAGTAAGGAAACCCTCCTGAACACACCTGACAAAAACACCTCCATCCAAACCATCTGCACTAAGGAGGTTCCAATCTATATTGTGAAAGTTGAAGTCACCCATAATAACAACCCTGCTACGTTTGCACTTTTCAACAATCTGCCGGCCTGTGAGTTCTTTGATCTCCCTACTGCTATTTGGGGTCTGTAGAAAACCCTCAATGAGGTGACTGTTCCCTTGCTGTTCCTAACTTCCACCTGTACTCACTCAGTCGATAAACCTTCCTCGGCAACCTCAGCCCATACCACCTCAGTAGATGAGTCCTCATCAAAAGTTCTTTCAGCCACCATTATACTGTCCTTGACCAACAAAGCCACACCTCCCCCTCTTTTACCACCTTCCCAGACCTTAATGAAAGATCTAAACCCTGGAACCTGCAACATCCCTTCCTGACCCTGCTCTATCCATGTCTCCGAAATGGCCACAACATCGAAGTCCCAGGTACCTATCCAAGCTGCAAGCTCACCCACAATATTCCGGATACTCCTGGCATTAAAGTAGACACACTTCAATCCAGCTGTCTGCCAGCACACTCCTGTGACAGTGAGGTCCTGACCATGTCCTCCCTACGCTCATCCTCCTGTGTACTAGGACTGCACCTCAGTTTCCCATCCCCCTTCTGAGCTAGTAAAATCCAGGAAACTGTACTCAATTAATTGCCCCCTCTACCCATCCTGCCACCTTCATGATGTTTCAACATTGGTAAGAAAGTTAAATAAAAACCAAAATACAAAAACAAACAAAAACAGAAATTCCTGGGAAAACTCAGCAGGTCTGCCAGCATCTGTGGAGACAAATCAGAGTTAATGTTTCAGGTCCAGTTCTCCTTCTTTGGAACTTAAGCTTCAGTTCAGATCAACTCTGCTTTCTCTCCACAGCCGCTACCAGAGCTGCTAAGCTTTTGCAGTAATTTCTGTTTTTGTTTTTCAAAGAAAGTGACCTGTCAAGAGAAGATAGAGAGCCTCCACAGGGATATTGCCAGCAGAGGTGAGAGGAAAAATAATCAGCAGATATGATGTATATTGTGAATGAACAATTTATTGTATCATAGAATTCCTACAGTGCAGAAAAAGGCCATTTGGCCCATTGAGTCCACACTGACCCTCCAAAGAGTATTGTACCCAGACCCATCCCCTCCCCTATCCCAGCATTTCCACGGCTAATCCACACAGCCTGCGCATCGCTGGGCACCATAGGCAATTTAGCACGGCCAGCCGACCCTGACCTGCACATCTTTGGACTGTGGGAGGAAACCGGAGCACCCAGAGGAAACCCACGCAGACACGGGGAGAATGTGCAGACTCCACACAGACAGTCGCCCTGAGGCTGGGATCGAACCCGGGTCCCTGGCGCTGTGAGGCTGCAGTGCTGCCCATAATAAAATACACCAGAACACTTTCAGTTGTTACCATAATCCATTGTCCATTTGACAGTTTAAGAATCAGAGAAAATGAAAAGATATAGCTTAAAGAGAAGTATGTCTACATTCGAGATCTGAGCTGTTTGACAACCCAACTGACCCACCTCAACCAACTAAAATCAATATTGCTGAAATAAAGAGAATGGAAAGAGATTGCAAAAGTCAGTGGTTCAGATGGATTAGGATGGCCGGATACATAAATCACACAAAAAAAATTGAGTAAATAGGCATTTTACCAACTCCCACTTCCATTCTGAAGGGGATGTAATATTCCCACAATTCAAAGAACAGGGGAGAATTTCCCAATGTCTGTCCCCAGGAAGCAACATTTATCCCTCAACCAACACCCCAAAGAGAGAGGCAGACAAACAGGTGTCTGGAAGAACACAGCACGCTTGGCAGCATCTGGAGGAAAGAAGCAGTCAACATTCCAGGATATCACCCTTCCTCAGGTAGACCTGCCTGGCCTGCTGCGCTCTTCCAGCATCCTCTTTGTCTACCTTGGAATCCAGCATCTGCAAGTTTATTTTATGTGTTTCATCCCAAAGAGATAATCTGGACACATTATCACAACTGCTGTTCATGGAAGCTTGCTTTGAGGAATTTGGCTGTTACAATGTTTCTTCCATGTCGACAATTCAGAAAGTCTTTTAGCACTTAGGATCATCCTGCCCTGGTGGACAGTGGTTGATAAACGAGAGCCCCTTCCACTCTGTTTTCCCCCAAACTGCTCTTAAAACCTTAAATACTTGCTTCCTACATCCAAGGCAACACGTCGGCATTGAGTTGATTCATATGTAAATATCTCCACAGCAATTGGGGCTGACTCATGCTGAAACTTGGCAGAAGGAACAGAGGGGGAACTGAAAGCCAGAACACGTACCGCCGAACTCTGGGTGTAATTAATTGGAGTTCTAGAGTTGAAGAAGGACGTGTGGTTCCCTGACAAGAGACTGAAACAAATTGTTGAAACTGACATCAGGACAAACGAAACGCCAAGGACTTCATATCTCGAGTTACGTTCTCAAGAGTTGCAGCCAAGTTACAATGTGAGTACTGTATGTAAATCTGCCTTCTTTGCAAATGATTGATTTGTTTTAAAGCAAAGAGGTTCAACAGGTTCACCTCTGAATGTTGCTGCAGAGCAGAATTTTACTGAACCTGCAGCATCCATGAGTGAAGAAATGAAGAGTGGCAGGGACCCACTGGCCGCCTGTCTATTCCAACCTAAACATATGTAAATTCGGAGCTTTGTTCTAGACACAGCAGCTATTCAGTTATCCCACAGAGTGGAGTGTAGCAGCATGTCAGGGACAGGTATGCGGAATGTTTCCTGTTAAGGCTCACCTCCTCTTGACTATCAGTTTAGGATAATATCAATTTGGCTCCATTATCTCCCTTTCAGACAGTGCCTCGGTGGACTGGGATTTGACGAGTTTGGGGGGGGAGCGGTGGATGGTAAGGAAGCATTCAGGTCGTGGCTTACCCAGCTGTGAATAGGCCCCAGTTTCCTGGACCCCACAATGAGATAACTCTGGCAACTCTCCCATTCACCTCAGAGCACTTTCCCAGTGAGCCCAGTGCAGATACTAATTACACGGGACTAGTAAAAAAAAGACTGATTTACCATTGACAACACATTATTCTGTGTGTGTCAATTTACACAGACAGGTAAACAGGGAGTGAACACACTATTAACAGGAGAGGGAGATTTTCTATGAAAGCAACATTTTGCGAAACAGATATGAGATTTGGATTTTATCCAATTGCCAAAAGGTAGAGATGAGTTAAATGCCCTCATCCTAAACAACATACAAGGAATGGAATGTGTTGACCTCAGAGCAAGTTCAGGCATGATATTGGTGCCAGTAGAGTTTTCACTTTTAGAGTGCAGAACTCAAAGTGGTCACTTATAGAATGCCAGGGGAGGGGGAAGACAAGCCAGTAAAACTGGTGAATGAGACGTACTGGTGTAACTGAAGACATAAAATACTGGAAATCAAAGCAGGTCAGGCAGCATCTGTGGATATTGCCCGAACTGCTGTGACTTCCAGAATTTTTTTGTTTTCGGTACAGTTTGCAGCATCTGCAGTAACTTTCTCCTACGCAAATATTACTGGTTTTGTACACCTCAAGGTGAAGCTCCAGTACATGCATATCCCAGTGTTACTGGTTTTGTACACCTCAAGGTGAAGCTCCAGTACATGCATATGCCAGTGTTACTGGTTTTGTACTGCTCAAGGTGAAGCTCCAGTACATGCATATCCCAGTGTTACTGGTTTTGTACACCTCAAGGTGAAGCTCCAGTACATGCATATCCCAGTGTTACTGGTTTTGTACACTTCAAGGTGAAGCTCCAGTACATGCATATGCCAGTGTTACTGGTTTTGTACTGCTCAAGGTGAAGCTCCAGTACATGCATATCCCAGTGTTACTGGTTTTGTACACTTCAAGGTGAAGCTCCAGTACATGCAATGCCAGTGTTACTGGGCTTGCCCTCTGCAGTTATGCCTCACCCAGGCTCAGCTGCTCTGATCCACATGCTCTCACCCAAACTTGCTCACCTCAGAGCTATGGAGATTTCTCCTCTCTAGCTGGTTAGGATCCACACTCGCCACTGCTGTGCTCAGACCTCCTGGCGGCCAGGTATGTAGAACTAATTTGACCTAGAGAATCATCAATTTCTTTAAATCTCACCAACCCACTTCTTGAACCTGAAGCAACGGACCTGACATTTTTGTAGCTTTACACACATTCCCTGTAGCCTGTATGCTGGATTGGACTAACCACCCTCTGAGTTTATAAGTTTGCCTTCAATGGATTTAAATCAGGAGGGTAGATTGTAGAGATTGTGTTTGTGCTCCTTTCGGGAGAGAAGATGGACAGGTTCTCTCCCACCTATCCTCCCCTCCCACTCCACTGACCGATGCCACAAACCCCCACCTGCACTCGCCTATTACCATCCCACCTACCTCCCCCAGCCCCACCTCTCTTCACTCTATTTATTTCCCAGTTTCGTCCCTCATTTTCTAAAGAAAAGTCTTGACCCAACCGGTCAATTCTCCTGCTCCCCTGATGCTGCCTGACCTGATGTGTTCCCCAGCTCCACACTGTATTGTAAGAGACAGATTATCCATGATCTAATTGAGTGGCAGAACAGTCTTGAGCCTCAGTAGTGATTATAATGAGGTCAATCGGTGGACAGCATTGAATATGAGTTCCCTGACTGGGGTTGTTAATCTGGTTGAATCAGGGAGCCCTGGCTGACAAGAGTGTCAGAGGTTCTTTTCACTCTGAGAGCTGGCTCTGAGGAAGCTCGACCTCTGTCAAGTATTATGTACGCATACATACGGGTGATTTGGTGACAGGATACTGAGCTCTGTGGGGTTATTTCAGGTTACATCTTCATGTGCTCCCGATAAAACAATTCTGGAGAACAATCGGGGTCAGAGCTGTCCCTGGTCAGTGGGTGAAGGGATAAAACCCTTCCTTGTAAATACCACGCCCTGGATCTCCCAGGCACGGACCCCAGATATCTCCTTCGTTGTGGGAACCCTGAAAGGTTGAAGTTAAAGCACTCCACCTGTAGGCGCAGATCGTGTTTCAGGGAACCCCACATCATTCACATACACATTGTAAACATCGAAGATTATTCAGTGCGAATTGGCTTTAGAATTTTCCAAGGAGTCTCTGTTGCATTCTTTGTGGCCAAAAAATTGTCTGCAACACCACCAGGAACTCTTATTGTATTCATCAAATAGATCAAGATATTTGCTTCAGGAATTCGCAAGGCTCTGGGGACTGTGCTCAGAAGTTTAGATGTCCAAGAAGCATCCTCACAATCCTGGGACTGGTTCAAGAGGATTTGATGACAACTGCATTGAGTGGAAGCTCTGAAATGAACAGATCAACAAGGCTGTGTGGTAGCCCCCATTACAACCTGGGCAGTGGTGTTCCCATTGTATCTGCCAGGAATTCTAGTTTATGGTGGTCATGGGGTTGGAAGATGCTACCTTAAAGGTTTTTGGTGCATTGCTGCAGTGCATCTTGTAGATGGTACACATTGCTGCTACTGATTGTCGCTGGTGGAGATACTGGATGTTGAAGGCGATGGGCGTGGTATCAAACAAGTGAGCTGCTTTGCCCTAGTTGTTGTCAAGCTTCTTAGCAGCTGGCTATGAGATTTGTTAATTGAATTTAAATTATCAATGGTTTAAAAGTACGTTTGAATTGGCTTGAAATTTGAAGACAAAGGAGATCAAATTTTACTGTTTTATTTCTCAAAAGTGATAATTGCAGAACTCCGTGTAATCACAGCAGATAAAACCAAGAAGATGCCCCTTTGTGAAACAATTCAGGACAAGACATTCCAGCCCTCTTGCACTCTGAGAATTCAACTTTAGGATTTACAATTGAGCCCAATGTGGGTTGAGTTAATGTTAAAACACCTGAGAAGAGTCATTCTTATAATTCCCTGGGGGAGCGATCAATGTGTCAAGTTCTTCATGCCTTTCGAAGTGAAGGCAATCTAAATCACTTTCTAACTATCCAAGGACTTGCA
The DNA here is from genome assembly GCF_030684315.1 of Stegostoma tigrinum. Lineage (NCBI taxonomy): Eukaryota > Metazoa > Chordata > Chondrichthyes > Orectolobiformes > Stegostomatidae > Stegostoma > Stegostoma tigrinum. The sequence goes on along the minus strand of NC_081389.1, from coordinate 6,603,284 downwards.
ACACAATCCCATTTATTATGAATGGTTTTAGCAGCATTGCATTAAAACAAAACCTTCTTTCTTGAGATCTGTACTGTCTGTTACAATTTCACGTGCGTCTGTGTAAATTTGCAACGATATTTGTTAAAATGCAGAAACGATTAATTGTTCTATTCTTTTCATTTCCTTATTTCTCCAGTGCTATTCGGTCTCTTACAGAATGATCTCTGAGGGACATCCGTGGAGAGAGAAATAGATCTGTTAGAAGTTCATAAAATCATGAAGCGACAAGGATAGGGTGAATAGCCAAGGTCTTTTCCCCAGGGTAGGGAAGTCCAAAACTAGAGGGACATAGGTTTAAGGTGAGAGGGAAAAGATTTAAAAGCGACCTGAGGGGTAACTTTTTCACATAGGGCTTGTGTGGAATGGGCTGCCAGAGGAAGTGGTGGAGGCTAGTACAATTACAACATTTAAAAGGCATCTCTATGGGTATATGAAGAGGAAGGCTTTAGAGAGACATGGGCCAAATGCTGGCAAATGGGACTATATTAATTTAGGATACTGTCGGCATGGATGAGAAGGGTCTGTTTCATGCTGTACAGCTCTTTGACTCTACGAGTCCATGGCTGAGTTGATCAGGTGGATGTCCGGCATTTACTCAGATTCCCTCTTCTGCTGCCAGGACCTGCTGAGTATTTATAGTACGTTTTATTATCTGTGGCTGCCATTAAAAGCTAATGCTGCCAAGCCATACTCATGTGAACTTATGTTTTCAAAGGAGTCAATTTAACCAGGCTTCCTCGAATTCACAAATCGGGTGAGTTTATTAATTACTACAACTGGGAGTAAACACTAATACAACACACATACACTGATTATAAGTAAAACATGAGTCCACAAAGATAAGCAGATGTACGGTTCAATCTCTGAATTGCTCACACAGAGAGAATATTTCAGCATTGCGGCTAATGCAGCGAATGTTACCGATAGCATTGATGTTGATCGTTGAATAATCAGTTTCATGATCTCATTCTCCTTTGTCTGTTAGAGCTCAGAGAGAGAGAGAGACCGTCTTTACCTGTAACACAAGGGTTAGTTCTTGCTCTCATACTTCTACAGCACGTGAACACTCAGACCCAGACTGGTAAACATAAGAACATAAAGCTCAACAGCCCACTCCAGAAGAGCTGACAGAACACATTTTTGAAATTAAGAGCTAGTATTCCAGGGCTCCAACCTGTCATTGAAACGCTATTGGCAAACAACCTCTGTTTAATTTTTCTTCTGAAAGACGACGTCTTGAACAATTCTGAAGCGGTTGCAGGAGCAGGAGATGTGTACAGATCATAGAATCCCTACAGTGTGGAAACAGGGTGTCAACCCATTGAGTCCACACTGAATCTCACATCCCATCCAGACCCAGCCCCTACCCTGTCCCTGTAATGCTGCATATCCCATGGCTGACCCATCTAGCCTATATGTCCCTGGACGCTATAGACAATTTAGCATGGCCAATCCACTCTAACCTACACATCTTTGGACTGGGAGAGAAAACCCCACACAGACGCAGGGAGAACATGCAAACTCCACGCAGACAGCCACCGGAGGCTGGAATCGAATGAGGGTCCCTGGTGCTGTGAGGCTGCAGTGCTAACCACTGAGCCACCGTGCCACCCACTGATTCATTGAAAGTGGCAGCACAAGTAGAGAGATCAGTAAATAAAGTAGTTAATACTGTGCTCTTGGCTTTATTAATAAGGGCATAGAATACAAGAGCAGAGACATGTGTACAAGATACTAGATAGACCTCAGTTAGAGTATTATGTACCGTCATAGGCACCACATTATAGGTCGGGCGTGGGGGGTGGGGGCTGTGAGTGTACTGGAGAGAGTGCAGATGCAATTTACTAGAATGGTTCCAGGATGAGAAACCACAGTGCTGAGGATAAATGGAAGAAGTTGGGACTGTTCTCCTTGGAGAGAAGAAGACTGACAGAAGATTTGATCGAGGTTTCCTTGAGTGAGCTAAATAGAGTAGACGGGGAGAAATTATTATTAATTATAAATTAATTATAATTTATAAAATTATTATAAATACAGTAGACAGTCAGAAATTATTCCTGCTCATGAAAGGATCAGGAACAAGAATATATAGATTTAAAGCACTTTACAAAAGAAACAACAGGGAATTGAGAAAAGCCTTTTTAACCCACTGAGAGTGAAATGCAGCACCTCAAAATATAGCGGAGCCATGTTCAATTGACTCATTCCAGAAGGCGTTGGATAATTATTTGGTTGGAAATGGTGTGCAGGGATATGAAGAAAAGGCAGGAGCTTGGCACGTTAAGATGGGCCGATTGGCCTCTTCCTGCTCCTCCAATGATCACCAACCTCACAGTCTTCAGCTAATTCAATTCATTCCATGTGATATCAGTTGAAGGAATTGGTTAACATAAAGGCTACTGACCCTGACAACATTCCAGCAATAGTACCAAAGACTTGAGCTCCAGAACTTGCCGCTCCCTAATCTAATACTGACCTTTTCATTTTGCGGGATTCCTGTTCCAAACAGTGTGCAAATGTAGGACAGTGAGCACAGCAACGATGCGTGATGGGATTTGGTGGTAAGTTAGGATCTAGGCAGCATTAAAGTGATTTGATGTGCTCAGGGTTTCTAAGAGGGCCTGGTGAGAGATCAGCCAGAAAAGCAATCATGTGCGGGGGAGCACAAAAACAGGAACACAATGGAGAGGGATGAAATCGGGCCTTAGAAAATCTACAGCTCAGGAAACTTCAACTGTCTTCCCAGTCACATTTAACCAAATCATGTCAGAAAATGTCACTGATAAATTTGAGGCATCTTCGATAGGAGTTGAGTCTTTGGCATAAGGACAGTTCTTTGATTTCAGCATCAACTGGGAGTCAAAACCCTGTATTGTTTGGGTAAGAATCATGGGGAGCAATGTTCATCAAATTAGCCAATTATTAGCCAGAGGACCATTATTAAATAGGGGGCAGGTTCAGCTGCTGAAGGGCTAATCAGAGGCTCCAACTGGGCTTTGGAATTTGTAGTCTAATGATGATTGTGAATCCACTGCCAATTGTCAGGAAAAACCCATCTGGGTTCACTAATATTCTTTACAAAGAACAAAGGAAGTTACAGGCCTTTCAGCCCTCCAAGCCTGCATGGACCTTAGGGAAGGAAATTTGTCATTCTTACCTGGTCTGGCCTACATGTGACTCCAGACCCACAGCAATGTGGTTGACTCTTAACTGCCCTGTGGGAACGGTGATACCTGTTGGCCTAGCCAGCGATGCCCTCATCCAGTGAATAAACAAAAAAAATCATCAAAGGAGATGAAGATTGTAGTTCAGATGAGACAGATAGAGAGCAGACACCTATTCACGCCTTACATTTTTAAAACTTTTGAATGTAAACTGATCCGCAGCAGCTAGGCCATCATTGTGGAGGAGGAGCGTGGCCCAAAGAGCGGCCGGAAGGTGGGGTCAGATGAAACCAGACAGGCAGATGGGGCCTGGAAGCCTACCTGGAGTACTTCCCACCACCGTCCACCCAGGTAGGCCATCAGGAGGCTTGCAGGCCCCATCCGACTTCAGCCTCGAGGAGCCTGTAGGCCAGCTGCTGAATCGTAATTTGCTTTAATAGGCTCCTCATCCTGTTTAATAAACCACCTCATACCTGGACTGGGGTGAGGTAGGAGAAAGCCAACATGTGGGGATCTGATATCTGGGTGTTGGGTGACAATGGCAAGCTGGTAATGTCACTGGGCCTGTAAACCAGAGGCCCAGACTACAAGAGATAACAAGGTGTAGAGCTGGATGAACACAGCAGGCCAAGCTGTATCAGAGGGACAGGAAGGCTGACGTTTCAGGCCTAGACCCTTGCATCAGCCTTTCTGCTCCTCTGATGCTGCTTGGCCTGCTGTGTTCATCCAGCTTCACACATTGTTATCTCAGATTCTCCAGCATCTGCAGTTCCTACTATCTCTGGCCCAGACTACACCCTGGGAGACCAGTTCAAATCTCAATCATGACAACTTGTAGGATATACACTCAACTAATGGACCTGGAATCATAATCTAACCTCCTTGTGAATTAAAGGGATGAATGCCTAGACCAGTAATCTGGAAAACCAAGTAATATTCTAGGCTTAGATCCAGGTTTGAATGGTAGATCGTGGAATTTGAATCCAATTTTTAAAAATGTGGAATTAAGGTCTAATGATGACGATTAAACCATTCTCAATTGTAAGAAAAAGACTAATCTGGTTCGCTAATGTCCTTTAGGGCAGGAAACTGCCATCCTTACCTGTTGTGGCCTACAGGTAACTCCAGGCCCACAGTGATATAGATGACTCATTAAGGTTGATCAAAGTACTCTGGCCTAGCCAGCGATGCCCACATCCTGTGAATGAATTATGATAAGTTGATGTTTTTACCAGAATTCACTACCATAGAAAGCCGTAAGGACAAAACATCGTGTTTTCAAGGAGGAGGTAGATATTCCTCTTGCGGTTGAGGTGGGATTAGAATTTTGGGTTTGATGATCAGCCATGATCGTATTGAATGGCAGAGCAGTCTCAAGGGAATGACTGGTCCACTCCTGCTCCTATCTTCTACATTTCTGTGAGACTGTAGCCCCTATCTCGGTTCTGCTCTGATAAACAAACGTAGCTGACTTTTGTCGGTCAAATCTCCTCCACCACCTCCTATATTTATCTGGGCAATTTCTGTTGTAGTAACTAGGAACTTATTGGTATGGCCCTGTCACATTATGTACCCAGTGTTTACACGGGCAATCCTCTCACAAAATGTGAACCGAGTGATTGATGAACAGCCCCGGTGACACCCCTTTGAAGTTTCTCTGTGTGTAACGGCATGATGTAATTTGTAAGACATTGTGAGAAGTGGGTGGAATATGTGGCTGCTGTTTCTGGACTCTAAGGCTCCAACAGCAGATCTATGTCTGGGAATACTGCAGTGAGTAACTCACCTCCTGACTCCCCAATGCCCGTCCACCCTCAGGACTGTGATGGAATACTGGATGGGGGCAGCTCCAAGAGCACTCAGGAAGCTCAATACCATCCAGGGCAAAGCAGACCACTTGGTTAATACTTTTCAGCATTCAGCCCGTCCACTTCTGACACACTGTGTGTGTTTCCACTGTCAGATGCATTGCAGCAACTCACGGACTCTCCTGTCGACGATATTTGTAAAGGTCAGTCTTCTCAAAGGGTCAAGGGTGAAGACTGCACTGAGTTCCGTCCAATCTCTGGTGTTGAGGGGACCTCTGTGCAGAAAGGCAGAACAGCTGTGGATCTCCAAGAAATGGATCTACTCCTTGGTCTCGACACATAACATATGCCTGATTGCTATCGCGCAGTAAACTAAAGCTTCTTTAAGACCAAAGCTTCAGACTACCTTGTGGTTTTCCTCAACCTTTTTTGACTAGGGCATCCCTGCAGATGCAGTCAGGAAAAGGGATCATTGCAGCTATCTACCCAACAAGATTTTAGCAATGGTTGGCATCACTAACTCATACGACAGACAGCGTCTTCCAAACCTACCACCCATACCGCCAAGTAGGCTGCCAGCCACTCACCTTCCTGACTTAGAAATGCATCACTGGGTTAAAATCCTGCAGCTCCCTCCATAACAATACCGTGGATGTGGCTAGAACACTGGAAGGCTCATCGCCAACTCTTCAAGGGAATTAACATTCACATCCATAGAGTGACAGCCACATCCCAAGACAGAAGGTGCAAGATGTGCTCTCACTCTAGGGCCAATATCATGAAACACTGTTAGCTCACACATCACCAGCCTGAGTACACTGCTGTAACAAGTCATCATTGTCTGACCAGACCATAGAGAGAGATGATCACTAGAGAGAGAGAGAAGTGACTGGTGGTGGCTTAACCTGAGATTCACCGTGCCTCGGGTGAGGGGATCAGTTGCGAATGAGAGTCCTTCCTGTTAACCCCTGTCGGTGATGGGAATTGACCCCATGCTGATTACGTTACTGAGCTAACCAGTGCCTGGATGCTGTCGTAGTGAGAGGGGATGGGGAGGTGTTTAGCCTGATGAAGGTAAGGATGTTAAGATGGTTGAACCTTTTGAAAGAGGGGTTTAGCCATCTCTTGAAGGCAAAGTCTCCAAGTCACAAATCCTTAAAAATATGTCCCCTAGTCTTACAATTATTAAATCATTGGGTTCATTAGTAAACTTAAAGCATGTGGGCTAGGAGACTAAATACTAATTAGACAGCAGCTGACATATTGTGTACAGTGCTGAGCACCACATTACAGGAAGAATGTGAGTACATTAGAGAGAGTGCAGAAGAATGGTTCCAGGGATAAGGAACTACAGTGATGGGGATCAGTTGAAGAAGTTGGGACCGTACCCCTTGAAGAGAAGACAGCTGGGAGGAGTTCTGATTGAGGTTTGCAAAATCGTGAGCAGACTGGTCAGAGTAGATTAGGAGGAGTTGTTCAACTCATTAAAGGAACAAGAACAAGATGGGCATAGATTAAAAGAGATGTGAAAAAGAAAGAAAGATGATGTGAGGAAAGAAACACTTTCACTTTGCGAGTAGTTCGGTTGTGGAATGCACTGCTTGGAAATGTGGTAGACACAGGTTCATCTGAGGTATTCAAGAGGGACATTGCTTGGTGATTTGGCTTGAAATGTTGTACAGATGTGTAGGCAACATTCAGGAGATTGGCACTGGGTATTGATGCTCATTTGAAGAATTTGTTCCCTTCTGTGTCATAACAATTTTATGACCTAATAATTTCATGAACAGAAGAAAACCCTAACCCTTTCAGGCTGTGGCTAGTGGCAGACCACAAGGATAACAATCTAGGTCAATGAATCAGGGACCACGTGTAATATTTCCAAATTCATCATCACACAAAGCTGAATGGGAATGTATGTTGTGAGGAAGGCATGAAACATCTTAAAGGAGGATTTGGACAGGTTTAGTGATTGGCCACAAACCTGTCTGTTAGAAAATGATGTGGAAAAATATGAGGTTATCCTGTTGGTAGGAGATGCTGATTGCACAGTATTTCTTAAATGTAATGAGGTTGGAAATTGTAGAAGTGCAAAGGGGCCTTAGTATCTTTGTCAATAAGTTACAGAAGGTTAACATATAGGTGTAGAAGTTATGAGATGGACTAATGGTTTTTATCCATTAGGCTTCCTGATTACCTGCTGCACCCGTGTGCTAGCTTCCTGTGTTTGTGCACAAGTCCCCCCATGTCCCTTTGTGTAGCAGCTTTCTGCAGTTTCTCTCCATTTAAATAATACTGTCTTGTTTAGTTCTCCCTTCCAAAATGAACTTTGCAGTTTCCCACATTATACTACATTTGCCACCTTTCTGCCATTTACTTAACCTATTAATATCTCTCTATAAACTGTTTGTATCTTGCTTTTCGATCTAGTTTAGTGTCTAAAAATTTGGCTACAATAAATCTGCTTCCTTCCTCCAACTCATTAATACATACTGTAAACTGTTGCTTTGATGCTTGTGGAGCTGGTTCCTGGGCATCAGCCTGAAAAACAACCCTTCATCCTCATTCACTGCTTCCTGCCCATTAGCTAATCCGCGATCCAAGCCAATATACTGTCACCAACACCATGGGCTCTTGTCTTATGACATAACCATTTGTGAGGTCCCTTTTCAAATGGCTTCCAGAAGTCCAAATACAACACATCTACTGGTTCCCCTCTATCCACTTTGATCAAGACTTCATTAAAAAGCTCAAATAAATTCATCAGACGTTATTTCCCTTTCATGAAGCCATGCTGATTCTGCTTGATGAGATTATGATTTGCAGCCTTCAATGATTTATGCATGTGAATACTAAGATCTGTCTGCTCCTACACTCACTTTGGAACTGTACCCCTTGTTTTATATTGTTTCTCCATGATCTTCTGACAGAAATGAAACCCCGCTCACTTCATTCATCTGCTAATTCTCCATTCATTCCAGCAATATATCTATGTCTGGCAGAGCTATAATGATAGCGGGTGAATTTGGTTACATTCAGGAGGATTTCTGCATTCTCAGTTATGCCTTCCTAAAGAACTACACACAATGCCTGGTCTGGGGGGTTTTAGTTATTAAGAGAGATTGGATAAACTTAGATTGGTTTTGCTGGAAAAACAGAGGTTAAGTTGCGACCTGGTAGATGTCTACGAAATTATGAGATGCACAGAGAGGGCGGACAGCCAGAGGCTTTTGCCAGGGTGGAAATGTCAACTACAAGAGGATGCAGGTTCAAGGTGAGGGGGCGGGGGAAGGTTTAGGGGAGGAGCATGACAAAAATATTTCACCCAGAGAGTTGTGCCTGGAAAGCAGTGCCAATGGAGATGGTGGAAGCAGGCACATGAGCAATGTTTAAGGCGTATCTTGATAGACACATGAACAGGAGGTGAAGAAAGGGGTAGATACCACTTGTGGACAATAAGGATTAGAATCAGCACAGGCGGGCTGAAGGGCCTGTTCCTGTGCTGTATTGGATTGTATTGTATATAATTGTGTAATATTCCAACAGTGGCTGAGCGAGTATCTTACATAAGTTCAGCCTAGTCTTCTGACTCAAGTATTCTATGCCCCTATGAACAAAACTTAGGATACTGTACACTTCACCGTACTTCTGTGTACCTTTGATTTAATTCAGTCACTGACAGTGGAATGAAACATAAGATTTGCAACATTTGGTCTTTCACGGTTTAGAGGTACAACTTCAAAGAGTTTTCCACATCCTTAAATACTTCAGTCCCTCACTTTTGACGTTGAAATTGTTTAAATCTGCTTTTCTTTTTTTTAAATGTGCCTTGAACAGAACCTTGACAATGAACGACAAAAGTAATCATTCTGGAAGAAGGCAGGATTACGCCATGGAGAATGCAGCATTTGAGCTGGAGGTGGGCACGTTCGCATATTCTTCAATCCACTTCAGTCAGAGTGAGATTGTTAAAACCATCAGATTTTGTTAAACTTATCTCTTCCTTCTGTAGGAAGATGCATCTTCCAAAAGTAAAGATGACGTAAAGTCTGAGTCACCCACAGGCAAGAGAAATGCCAAATTTCTGAGGTATGTAGTTACTTTGTTCATATCACAGTTCACCTGTTTGATTCCAGGGAGGGGCTAAGGATTTCTGAATATTAGCAACAGGAGGATACCATTCTGTCCCTCAAACTGAATCTATTCAACACCACTATGATTGATTGACCCATTAACCCCTTGCCCCTTTGCCCCTATTAGCTGCCCTTGCCCCAGATCTCTGCACAGCCTCACCACCCTGTGTCCTATCATCCACAGGCCTATGGAGCCAATCGCTGCTCAGAGTCTGCCTCATTTCATTTTTGATGGCCCAGATCAAATTTTAAGATTCAGTCATCTCACTCTAGATTCTAGGCCCTGTACCACACCACTCCTTGCACCCAAAGGGACAGTTTCTTTATTTCTCATCTGACAAATCTGTTAATTATTTGGAATGACAGATCATCGCTGCAACCTTATAAATCCCTGAGGATACAGGTCATGTTTAGGCTGTATAACTTAATGCCTTCTTCTTCAAATCATTCAGATCAATCTGCACCGTGCATTCCCTGTTCTTTCAGAAGACCCGGCTTGCAAAACACCAATATAAAATGCTCATGGTCAGATATGATTTCTCTATCCGACAGCATTTGTGGAATTTCAACTGTGAGAAGTGAACCCAACTCCAGCTCCTCACAGACCACATGAGGGAACTGGAACTGGAGTTGGGTGAACTCCAGATCATTCAGGAGGTTGAGGGGGTGATAGGAGCTACAGGGAGGTTGTCACACCCAAGTTACAGGATAAAGGAATTGGGTGACCGTCAGGAGAGGAAAAGGGAATAGGCAGATAATGCAGGGATCCACTGTGGCCGGTCCCCCCAATAATAAGTATACCGCCTTGGATATTGTTGGAGGGGAAGGGGAAACCTACCAGGGGAAAGCTATAGTGGCCAGGCCTGTGGCATTTAGCCTGGCTCTGTGGCTCAGAAGGGAATGAGGGAGAATAGGACAGCAATAGTGATAGGAGATTCACTGGTTAGGGGAACAGGCAGGAGATTCTGTGGTCACAAATGGTATGTTGCCTCGCGGGTGCCAGGGTCAGGGATGTCTTGGATCAAGTCTACAGGATTCTTAAGGGGGAGAGTGACCAGCCAGAAGTCATGGTACACATCAGTACCAATGACATAACTAGGAAAAGGGATGAGGACCTGAAAAGTGAATGTAAGAGTTAGGCTGGAAGTTAAAAGGAGGGATGAGCAGAGTCGTAGTCTCAGGTTTACTAACGGAGCCACGGGCACATGAGGCTGGCAATAGACAGCGAGAGAGGCTGAACATGTGTTTACAGAGCTGGTGTAGGAGGGAGAGCTTCAGATATGTGGTTCACAGGAATACCTTCTGGGGAAGGTGGGACCTGTACAAGAGGGACGGGTTGCATCTGAATTGGAAGGGCACGAACACCCTGGGCGGGAGGTTTGCTAGAGCTGTTCGGGAGGGGTTAAATAGTTTGGCAGGGCGTTGGGAACTGGAGCCACGGATCAGAGGATGGAGTAGCTGGTGTACAGGCAGATACAGTACAGAGACAGCCTCTGAGGAAGGACAGACAGTTGATAGGATGAAGTTGGAGTCAGTGCGATGGGTTTAAGTGTGTCTATTTTAACACAAGAAGTGTCAGGAATAAGGGCCTCAGGCCCTCCGCTTCTTCCTGTCCCGCAGGCCTGACCAGTCCCCCTCCACCGACACCCCCATCCGCCTAGCTGAACAGTCCTCACACTCAACAACTTCTCTTTTGACTCCTCCCACTTCCTACAGACTAAGGGGGTGGCCATGGGCACCCGCATGGGCCCCAGCTATGCCTGCCTCTTTGTAGGTTACGTGGAACAGTCCCTCTTCCGCACCTACACAGGCCCCAAACCCCACCTCTTCCTCCGGTACATTGATGACTGTATCGGCGCCGCCTCTTGCTCCCCAGAGGAGCTCGAACAGTTCATCCACTTCACCAACACCTTCCACCCCAACATTCAGTTCACCTGGGCCATCTCCAGCACATCCCTCACCTTCCTGGACCTCTCAGTCTCCATCTCAGGCAACCAGCTTGTAACTGATGTCCATTTCAAGCCCACCGACTCCCACAGCTACCTAGAATACACCTCCTCCCACCCACCCTCCTGCAAAAATTCCATCCCCTATTCCCAATTCCTCCGCCTCCGCCGCATCTGCTCCCACGATAAGACATTCCACTCCCGCACATCCCAGATGTCCAAGTTCTTTAAGGACCGCAACTTTCCCCCCACAGTGATCGAGAACGCCCTTGACCGCGTCTCCCGTATTTCCCGCAACACATCCCTCACACCCCGCCCCCGCTACAACGGCCCTAAGAGGATCCCCCTCATTCTCACACACCACCCTACCAACCTCCGGATACAACGCATCATCCTCCGACACTTCCGCCATTTACAATCCGACCCCACCACCCAAGACATTTTTCCATCCCCACCCCTGTCTGCTTTCCGGAGAGACCACTCTCTCCGTGACTCCCTTGTTCGCTCCACACTGCCCTCCAACCCCACCACACCCGGCACCTTCCCCTGCAACCGCAGGAAATGCTACACTTGCCCCCACACCTCCTCCCTCACCCCTATCCCAGGCCCCAAGATGACATTCCACATTAAGCAGAGGTTCACCTACACACCTGCCAATGTGGTATACTGCATCCACTGTACCCGGTGCGGCTTCCTCTACATTGGGGAAACCAAGCGGAGGCTTGGGGACCGCTTTGCAGAACACCTCCGCTCAGTTCGCAACAAACAACTGCACCTCCCAGTCGCAAACCATTTCCACTCCCCCTCCCATTCTCCAGATGACATGTCCATCATGGGCCTCCTGCACTGCCACAATGATGCCACCCGAAGGTTGCAGGAACAGCAACTCATATTCCGCCTGGGAACCCTGCAGCCCAATGGTATCAATGTGGACTTCACCAGTTTCAAAATCTCCCCTTCCCCAACTGCATCCCTAAACCAGCCCAGTTCGTCCCCTCCCTCCACTGCACCACACAACCAGCCCAGCTCTTCCCCCCCACCCACTGCATCCCAAAACCAGTCCAACCTGTCTCTGCCTCCCTAACCGGTTCTTCCTCTCACCCATCCCTTCCTCCCACCCCAAGCCGCACCCCCATCTACCTACTAACCTCATCCCACCTCCTTGACCTGTCTGTCTTCCCTGGACTGACCTATCCCCTCCCTACCTCCCCACCTATACTCTCTCCACCTATCTTCTTTACTCTCCATCTTTGGTCCGCCTCCCCCTCTCTCCCTATTTATTCCAGTTCCCTCTCCCCATCCCCCACTCTGATGAAGGCTCTAGGCCCGAAACGTCAGCTTTTGTGCTCCTGAGATGCTGCTTGGCCTGCTGTGTTCATCCAGCCTCACATTTTATTATCTAGGAATAAGGTTGGCCAACTTAGAGCACGGATCAGTACTTGGAACTACGATGTTGTGGCCATTAGAGAGACTTGGACAACACAGGGGCAGGAATGGCTGCTGGAAGTTTTGGGGTTTAGATGTTTCAAAAGAAATGGTGAGGGGGGTAAAAGAGGTGGGGGAGTGGCATTGCTAATCAGGGATAGTACCACAGCTGCAGAAAGGGAGGTTGTGGAGGAGGGTTTGTCTGAGTCAGTGTGGGTGAAAGTCAGAACCAGGAAAGGAGCTGTCACTTTATTGGGAGTTTTCTATAGACCCCCTCCCCCCAGTAGCAACAGAGACACCGAGGAACAGATTGGGAGACAGATTTTGGAAAGGTGCAGAAGTAATAGGGTTGTTGTCATGGGCGACTTCAACTTCCCCAATATAGACTGGAACCTAAGTGCAAATAGTTTGGATGGAGCAGATTTTTTCAGGTATGTCCAGGAAGGATTTCTGAGTCAATATGTAGATAGGCCGACTAGAGGGGAGGCCATATTGGATTTGGTGCTTGGCAATGAACCAGGCCAGGTGTCAGATCACTTGGTGGAAGAGCATTTTGGTGATAGTGATCACAACTCCCTGACCTTTACTATAGTTATGGAGGGAGATAGGAGCAGACTATCAGAAAGTATTTAATTGTGGGGGGATATACAATGCTATTAGGCAAGAACTATGGAGCACCAATTGGGATCAGATGTTCTTGGAAATGCATGAAAGAAGCTGTGGAGGTTGTTTAGGGAGCAGTTGCTACAGGTACTGGATAGGTTTGTCCCACTGAGGCAAGGAAAGGATGGTAAGGTGAAGGAACCTTAGATGACAAGACATATGGAACACCTAGTCAAGAGGAAGAAGGAAGCTTACTTAAGGTTGAGGAAGCAAGGATCAGACAGGGCTCTAGAAGTCTACAGGTAGCCTGGAAGGAGCTGAAGAATGGGCTTAGGAGAGCTAGAACGGGGTATGAGAGAACCTTGGTGGGTAGGATTAAGGAAAACCCCAAGGCTTTCTATACTTCTGTGAGGAACAGGAAGATGGCCAGAGTGAGGGTGGGAACAATCAGCGATAGTGGAGGCAACTTGTGTACAGAGTCAGGGGAGGTAGGGGAGGTCTTTAATGAATACTTTGCTTCAATATTCACCGGTGAGAGGGACCTTGAGGTTTGTGAGGACAGCGTGAAACAGGCTGATATGCTCGAACAGGAAGGAGGAAGGAGGTTGTGCTAGAAATTTTGAAAAACATGAGGATAGATAGGTCCACTGGGCCAGATGGGATATACCCAAAGTTACTACAGGAAGTGAGGGAAGAGATTGCTTTTTGAGGGGCAGGTCATGTCTCACAAGCCTTATTGAATTCTTTGAGGATGTGACACCACACATTGATGAAGGTGGAGTAGTGAATGCGGGATACATGGATTTTAGCAAGGCATTTAATAAGGAGGCATGGGATCCAGGGCAGTTTGGCTCACTGGAGACAGAATTGGCTGTCCAATAGAAGACAGAGGGAGGTAGTAGATGGAAAGTATTCAGCCTGAATTCCATCTGCCACTTCTTTGCCCAGCTTTGCATCCCGTCAATGTCCCATTGCAACCTACAACCGCCCTCCATGCTATCCACAACTCCACCAACCTTAGTGACATCGGCAAACTTACTAACCCACCCCAAGTCATTTATAAAGATCACAAAGAGCAGAGATCCCAGAACAGGTCCCTGTGGAACACCATTGGTCACCGAGCTCCAGGCTGAATACTTTCCATTTACTACCTCCCTCTGTCTTCTATTGGACAGCCAATTCTGTCTCCATGAGCTCATCCATTCAGCCTGGAATGGTTATGCTGCAGCTCCGTAAAACTCTGGTTAGACCACACTTGGAATATTGTGTTCAATTATGGTCGCCTAATTATAGGAAGAATGTGGAAGTTTTGGAGAGGGTGCAGAGGAGATTTACCAGGATGGCTGCCTGGACTGGAGGGCAGGTCTTATGACAAAAGGTCGAGGGAGCTAGGGCTTTTCTCATTGGAGTGAAGAAGGATGAGAGGTAATTTGATAGAGGTGTACAAGGTGATGAGAGGCATAGATAGAGGGGATAACTAGTGACTTTTTCCCCAGAGCAGAAATGACTATTATGAGGGGGCATAAATTTAAGGTGATTGGAGGAAGGTGTAAGGGAGATGTCAGAGGTCGGTTCTTTACACAGAGACTGGTGGGTGCATGTGCCAGCGGTGGTAGTGAAGTCATATGCATAAGGCATATTTAAGCGACTGTTGGAAAGGCACATGGATGATGGTAAAATGTAGAGTATGCGAGGTAGTTTGACCTTAGAGTACGATAACGGGTTGGCACAACGTTGTGGTCCGAAGGGCCTGTATTGTGCTGTACTGTTCTATGTTAACTCTCCTGCATAGGCTAATAGCCTATATAAGATCACCAGTAAGCTCAGAACATGGCTTAATTAAGTCTGCAACGAGCAGCATGTCTTCATACACAGGAACTTAATCTTTGCAATTAAATATGTTCAAGAATTGCGAGATAGCAAGAACCGCAGATGCTGGAGTCAGAGACAACACAGTATGGAGCTGGATGAGCACAGCAGGTTGGACAGCATCAGAGGAGCAGGAAAGTTGACGTTTCGGGTCTGGACCCTTCTTCAGAAAAGAAGAGTTTCTTTACTTTGGAAGAAGGATCCTGACCCGAAATATCTACTTTCCTGCTTACCAGATGCTGCCTGGCCTGCTGTGTTCCTCCAGCTCCATACTGTGCTCAAGAATTGCACCTTATTTTGAATTACTTGGGAGCTTGGGGAACCTATAGTTCCAGATGTTTCCCCCATGGGACCACCTCAGCCAATTGGAGTCAAGTTGCCAAACCAATCAATATCTTTTCTTGAGTCGTGTAAGTTGCCACAATCATTTGAAATTAGTAATTATTGACAGGGAACCAGTGGTACATCATTCCACAGACAGTCATCTTAATCCTGGTCACCTCATCAGTTTGAAATTTAATCAGATCCATGGCACTGGCAGTGAAAGATTTTATCCCTGAACAGTAGGAGGCATTCCTGTGATAGTGACCATTAAGGGACTGTGAAAGAACAGAGCTGCTGAATCTTTACTCTACAATTAGCTGTGCTGGAGAGGATGAGAAGACACTGGCAGTTAATATCAAAGGGAATCCAAAACTTTTCCAGTTGCATTTAAATAGCGAAAAGGGGACTGAGAGGGGTAAGTGGGTCTAACTCAGGGTTAAAACAGGAATTTACAGATAGAAGTAGAGAGCTTAACTGAGGGATCAAATTTGTGCTTTGCATCTGACTTTATCAAGGAGAAAATGCTACCCAGGTCATTGTGAATGAGGAGGTGGGTCAGACACTTGATGAGCTTAGATAAAGAGGTTTTAGATATTTTAGATATTCTATCTCTACTTAAAATTTGTAGGACATTAGTTGAGATGATCCAGGTTACTGATGGGAGTGGGAGTGGAATTACAGGGATACTGGCTATAATGTTTGAATTCTCCTCTGTGCGGCATGTTGTAGAAAGGGTACAATAGAAGGGAGACAGTGATGTATATCTAATTGAAGCATATAAAATTCGAACACGGCTGGATGCACTAGATGAAGGGAGAATAATGGGGAGGCAATGGCCTAGTGGTATTATCTCTGGACGGTTAATCCAGAGACCCAGATAACGTTCTGGGAACTTGGGTTCAGAGTCCTACCATGGCCGATGGTGGAATCTGAATTCAATAAATATCTGGAATTGAGAATCTGATGATGACTGTGAACCGCTTGTTGGAAAAACCCATCTGGTTCACTACTGTCCTTTAGGGAAGGAAACTGCCATCCTTACCTGGTGTGGCCTATATGTGACTCCAAACCGAGAGCAATGTGGATGGCTCTTAACTGCCCTCTGGGTAATTAGGGACAGGTAATAAACACTGCCGAGCCAGCGATGACCTCATCCTGTGAATGAATAAAGAGGAAGGGAAAAAGGATGCTTCCACCTGGGTAGAGAGTCTAGAACAAGGGGTCACATCCTCAGAATACAGAGACAGACCATTGAGGACTGGGATGAGGAAATATTTCTTCATTCAGAGAGTCGTGAACCTGTGGAATTATCGACGACAGATGACTGTGCAAAGCAAGTCACTGAAAATATTCAAGAAAGAGATTGATACTTTCTTTTTATTCATTCACAGGATGAGGGCATCACTGACTAGGCAGCATTTATTGCCCATCCCTAATTTCCCAGAGGGCAGTTAAGAGTCAACCACATTGCTGTGGGTCTGGAGTCACATGTAGGCCAAACCAGGTAGAGATGGCAGTTCCCTTCCCTAAAGGACATTAGTGAACCAGATGGGTTTTTCCTGACAATTGACATTTTTAGATATTAAAGGCAGTAAGAGATATGGCGTGAAAGAGGAAATATGGTGTTGATGTAGAGGATCAGCCATATTGAATGGTGGGGTAGGTTTTAAAAGGCTGAATAGCCTGTTCTTGTCTTCTATATTTTCGACTGTAATGTTAGCAGACATGTGCAGGAGACAGTGTAGAAGGGAAAGTCTAGTGAATAATTTGCACTGACAGGAAACAGTATTCAGTACAAATGGTGGAAACAAACCCATTGGAAGCTACCAGGAGTCCGAGGCAGAGACTGAGGTAGAGGAGAAACCGCCAGCCACGACAAAGACAACACCTCCTCAATGTGAAGGAGAGACCAGCGATGAGCACCTGCCTTTCAGACTACAGGAAGGTTTAGAGTGACACGATACAGAGATTCCAGTTAGGATCCTGGTACCTAAATCAC
This sequence comes from Stegostoma tigrinum, assembly GCF_030684315.1. Classification (NCBI taxonomy): domain Eukaryota; kingdom Metazoa; phylum Chordata; class Chondrichthyes; order Orectolobiformes; family Stegostomatidae; genus Stegostoma; species Stegostoma tigrinum. The sequence goes on along the minus strand of NC_081389.1, from coordinate 6,585,971 downwards.
CAATAGATTAAAGTACACAGCCCAACTTCAACCTTTGGAGATGTTGTGAGTCACGAGGAGGATAAAGGTAGAACATTACATGTTCATGGGCAAGTGAGTGAAATGTGTGGACAGGAGTCAGATGGAACTGAGCACAGAGAGGTATGAACTAATTCATGCTGGTAGGAAGAACACAGAGATATGATAGAAAATAAAGGACACAATTCTGAGGGGGTTCAGGTGCAGAGAGTCCTGGTTGTTTTTGGGTATAATTCCTTGAAACTGGTAGGACATTTTGGAGAGTAAATAATAATGCATACATCATCCTGGGCTTTTATTAACAGCAGCGTCGTGTTCAGGAGCGAAGCATTAGAGCGGGCGCAGAAAAGATAGAGTTGAACGAATCCAATGTTCAGATTCATATGGAATCTGTACAGAGCAGAGAAGAACAATCAAGGACAAGAGGACACAAATTTTGGCTGGTTGCCCAGAGAAACAATGACAACAGCCAGTGAAAGCTTAGGTTTCGGAATCACTTTCTAGGAGTGTGGTACAGGCCCATTCAATCCAGTCCTTCAGGAAGGATAGTGAAGATTATGCAGGTTACAGGGAAGCAGCAGGGCAGTGGGATGGTAAATTGCTTCAGTGAAGGGTCAGTATAGAGACAAGCAGACTGGCCTCCTCCTCTCTAACCATTCTGTGGTTGTATAGCTAGCCTATACCTGCAGAGGTGGATAGTAATTCTAATGGACTGATATTGTATCAACACCCCTGGTAGACTCAGTGCTTATTCCTCACCTCTTTCGAGGTGACTACCAGGTGAAGATGTATAACAGGCAGCTGATTGGAAACTTCACATTTCAGCTCAAGACACCTTTGACCCTGTTATTCCTACACTTTGAAATTAACAGCTCTTGCACCAATCATCACAAAATCACCCAATTTTCTTTTTCATTCACTATTCTTTCCTGTCCCCTCCTCCCCTTCACAAAACAATTCAGATGTGGAGAGTGTTTCTGCTGCTCGTAGAGAGTATTGTAGCTCGTTCACAACACAGCACAGGGCTTGTAATGAAATAACAAGGTCACTGTCTCAACAAGTTGAGCTGTCTCAATCTAACACAAGTGATGATTTGCCCATGGATGGTTTTTGATGCCTTAGCTCGATGCCAAGGCACACAACACCAATTTGTTTGAGAGTTTCCATTGATAAATTGAAAAAGTTGACTCACAACATCGTATTGGGTCTGAACAACAGGTTAGTAAATGGACATTTCTGTTTTCCAGCAAAGTATCTCAGTCTGCCTCAAGGGTGAAGTCAGCGTACAAAGCCCATGCGTCTGTAATCAAGTACATCATTATGGGCATGCTCCTTGCAGGTAAAACCGAATCTCATGATAAATAATTTTCTTTGCCCTCTGGATTTAAAACACTGTCCTGTGTAGAATTATGGGAGAGCTCTGAATCACCAGTCACATGTGATTGAGACTCTGAGAAGTAAGGATTGGGAGAATTGTAGTGGGCAGCTATATGACAGAGATCAGTATTTTTTGCATTAGTTGGAATAAGAGCTTATTGGGAATCCCAATGGTAAGACAATAGTCACTATGAGATAAGGTACAGGTGCAGTGGGCTCTCTAGTGTAAACAAGCAGCTTTTATAATGCAGGGCACAGTGCAGACACTCAAAACACTCATAGCGGAATCCACAATGTAGACTGGAGAACCAAGGTGATGAAGGGTCTAGGCCCGAAACATCAGCTTTCCTGCTCCTCTGATGCTGCTTGACTTGCTGTGTTCATCCAGCTCCACACTTTGTTATCTCGGATTCTCCAGCATCTGCAGTTCTCATTATCTCTGAAATGCATGGAGGTGCCTTGAATCATCCCCTTAAGACCATAAGAAATACGAACAGGAGTGGGCCATTCATCCCCTCAAACCTGCCTTGCCATTCAGTAAGATCATGGCTGACCCAACACTCCTCATGTCCGCTTTCCTGTCCTTTCCCCTTAACTCTTGATTCTCTGATTGATAAAGAATCAGTCTTAAGTATACACGTACTGTACCCTCTCAGCTCTGTAGCAAGGACCCCTAAAGACTCACAATCCACTGAGAGAAGAAATTCCTCCTCATCCCAGTCTTAAATAGACACCCTTTTATTCTGGTCTTCATGCAACCTAATCCTGGACTCTCCAATGAGGGGAATATCCTCACGGCATTTACCCTGCCAAGCCCTTTTAAGAATCCGATACATTTCAATGGGATCACCTCTCATTCTTCTAAACTCCAGAGCTGAGTCTCAACCTGATTAGCTTTAGCTCATAATACAATTCCTCCATACCAGAACCATCCTTAGTGAACATTCTCTGACCTGTATAAGGACACAGATGTTATACTGCAGCTATACAAAACCCTGGTTAGACCCCACTTGGAGTACTATGAGCTTAATTGGGAACCATACCTTAGGAAGGATATGTTGGAGGGAGTACAACATAGGTATACAAAAATGATATTTAGGGGTCAAGTAATGAGCAGAGATTATACAAATTAGGCCTGTTTTCATTTAGAATTTAGGGTAAAGTATTCAAAATATTAACATTAAAGGATGGGGTAGATAAAGATAAGCCATTTCCACTGGTTGGTGATTCTACAACTAGGTGCACACGGCTGAGAATGAGGGCCGGAGCGTGCTGAAGAGATGTTAGGAAGCAGTTCCACACATAAAGGGTGGTAGAGGTTTGAAACTCTGTTCCGCAAATGTCAGTTGATACTGGATCAGCTGTTAATTTTAAATCTGAGATGGATAATGTCTTTGTTAAGCAAAGCTATTGAGAGATCATAGAATCGCTACAGTGTGGAAACAGGCCCTTCAGCCCAACAAGTGCACACTGACATGAGGAGCATCCCACCCAGACCCATCCTCCCTAATCCGCACATCCCTGAACACTACGGGACAATTTCCCATGGCCAATCCATCTAACCTGCACATCTTTGGGCTGTGGGAGGAAACCGGAGGACCCGGAGGAAACACACGCAGACACGGGGAGAACGTGCACACTCTACACAGACAGTCGCCCGAGGCTGGAATCAAACCCGGGTCCCTGGTGCTGTGAGGCAGCAGTTCTCACCACTGAGCCACCATGCTATCAATCTTTTTAAATTTGATTTGATTTGGTGTGATTTATTATTGTCACACCTACCAAGGCGAAGTGAAAGGTATTGTTTTGCACATTAACCAGACAAATCATATCTTACATTAGTACATCAGGGTAATAGAACAAAATGCAGAATATAGTGTTACAGCTACAGAGAAGGTGCAGAGAAAGATTAACTTTAGTATATGAGAGGTCCATTCATAAATCTGATACCAGCCGGGAAGAAGCTGTTCTTGAATCTGTTGGAACATGTTTTCAAACACTTGTACCTTCTGTGCAATGGAAGAGGGTGAAGGAGAGTATAACTGCAGTGGGAGGGGTCTTTGATGATGTTGGCTGCTTTCCCAAGGCATCAGGAAGTGTAGGCAGTGTCAGTGGATGGGAGGCTGGTTTGTGTGATGGACTGAGCTGTGTTCACATCTCTCCGAAGTTACTTATGGTCTCGGGCAGAGCAGTTGCCGTTCCTCTCCACGTAACTGAGATCTCTCAACTCTGATTCCATGTCTGAGGCCTAACCATCTTTCTGCTGGCCGTACTTGAACACTTGAGGCCTGACTGGTGTTTGAGGCTGGCGGGCATCAAGGAGCAGCCCCGGTTCCTTGCCCTGAGAGAATATTGGGCCTCCATGCCAATCCAGCTTTCAAATGGGTCCAAAGTCCTATAGCTGCAGTGAAAAGCCCAAACCTTAACAATCCGCCAAACTAGAAAGAAAAATCAATTAATGTAATCAATTAACCAAAAGAAAGTAAATTAATGCTTTGCTCTGTTACTCCCGTAACCCAGGCTTTCTAGCATACCTCATCACTGCCTGCGTACTCAACTTTCGTCGAGCAATTGCCCTCTTGGTCATTACCTGTGTTGTCGCTTTCTTTGTGATTTATGATCTCATCAAGAGATTTCTGGGGAAAAGAATCACCCACTTCTTCTCGCCTGTGGGTTCATGTCTCAAGCAACACTCCAGATGGTTTAGGTGGTAAGTCATTCCCTCTCAGACATCTGAAAGCTTTGCGTGTCTTAATTTCAGAGAACCCTAGAATCCCCACAGTGTGGAAAGAGATCATTCTCCCAATGAGTCTGCACACCCTTCAAAGAGCATTCCACCCTGTAACCCTGCATTTCCCAGAGCTAATCCACCCAGCTTGCACACCTCTGGACACTACGGGCAGTTTAGCCTGGTCATTCCTCCCGGTCTGTACATCTTTGGAGTGTGGGAGGAAACCCAGTCAGACACGAGGTGAATGTGCAAACTCCACAGGGACAGTCACCTTGAGGGTGGAATCGTACCTGGGTCCCTGGAGCTGTGAGGATGCAGTGCTAACCACTGAGCCACCCAAACTTGGAAGAACTGGCTTGAGCCCTGTGTTGCTTTAAAGAAGAAAACACAGTTGCATTTAAACGCTTATTTCTGAAGAGTGTGTAGACTTCAGAAGCCACCAGGGGCTTTGGGGAGAAAGCGGGAATATGGCATTGAGAGAGGAGATCAGCCATGACCATTTTGAATGGAGGAACAGGCTTGGGGGGTGGGGGGTGGTGCTGAATGGCCTACTCCTGCTCCTAGTTTCTACGCTTCTGTGTTGCCTGGAATTGTCTGGATCTGTTTCAAAGCTAATGAATTGACCTGTTTCCCAAAGAAGATGTTGTGTTAAATGTTGCTTGACAATTGGACCGAAGCTAATTCGTGAAATAAAGGCACAGGATTTCTCCTGGACAGGGCGTATTCACATCTTGGCAAACCTCCTGACTACACTGCCCCCTTTTTTATTCTCTTTGAAGGAACCAAATTAACTGGCCAAGCCAAAAAAATTCAACATACCCTTCAAAGGGGAACTTTCTCAAGCAAACAAATTGTCGACAGTAGCCTGTCAAATAAAACTGAGATTATAATGTGGGGGGTGACAATTTGGCCCAGTCCCTCTGGTGCCCACCTGTCAGAAAGAATGCCAAAGGGCAGCCCGCTGGCCGTGGTCACCCGGATATGGATGTCAGTGGGGAAGAGAGACAGGTGGACAAATCTAATGTACCCCCACCATGGCCCACTATCTAACCACCTCTGCCAAACTCAGCTCCTCCAAATTGCCCACCCATTTCTGCCTGGGGTAGCCAAAGGCTGGGGGCATGGGGCTGAAATGCAACCAAAGCTTAGTTAGAAGCCCCTCCACCTTTAAGTAACAAAGAAGGAGCTACAGTCTGTCATGACCTACATATACACAACTGCCAGAAAGTACAGGCAACCCCCAGAAAGTACAGGCAACCTGAGACTCCGACCTTAATCTCCAATTGCTCGGGACTGCTGCACAATCTCTCCTTCATGACTCCATTGGAAAGAGAGCTCCCCACCATGCATGTATGCACCTTCTAGCTGGCCATAGGAATACTAAGGCATGCCTGGACTGTCAGAGAGAATGAAGGATGTGCAGGAACAAACTGCTCAGGAAAACCCTCCTGGAGAGCGGATTGCCCTCCAAGGGGTCTCTGTACAAAACTGTTCAACTTGTAGAGGTCCCCTTTCAATACAGTTCAAGAGATGTTTCATTAAAACCAACTCTTTTAATTTTACTTACTCGTGGGATGTCTACAAAGTATGACTCTGTGTGAGTGACTGTGTCAATTGGCTGTTGCTTGTTTAGTCTGAAAGACAGCTCTCCCAATGTTGGCTGTAGTCTCCAGATGGTAGTAGGATGTGTGTGTGTGTGTGTGTGTGTCTGTGTGTGAGAATGCATGTCTCTATGTTTCTGTGTGTGTGTGTCTGTGTGTCTCTGTGAATATATGTCTCTGTATTTCTGGGTGTGTGTGTGTTTGTGTTTCTGAGTGAATGTATGTCTGTGTGTGTGTGTGTGTGTGTGTGTGTGTGTGTGTGTGTGTGTGCGTGCTTGTGTGTGTGCGTGTGTCTGTCTGTCTGTCCATCTCCGTGTTTCTCGGTGCGTGCATGTGTGTGTGTGTCTGTGTGTGTGCGCGCGCGCGTGTGTGTGTGTGTGTGCGTGCTTGTGTGTGTGCGTGTGTCTGTCTGTCTGTCCATCTCCGTGTTTCTCGGTGCGTGCATGTGTGTGTGTGTCTGTGTGTGTGCGCGCGCGCGTGTGTCTGTGTGAGTGTATGTCGCCGTGTTTCTGTGTGTGTGTGTGTGTGTGTGTGTGTGTGTGTGTGTGTGTGTGTGTGTGAGAGGGAGAAAGAGAGTGTGTTTATTGGAATTTGGAGCTGTTCAATACACTGAGTGGTTTTCTAGACCTTTCAGTCACCCACCTTACAGTGGACAGGGAGACAGGGAGTCACATGTCCATCAGATGAAGTGAGAACATCAGGTTTCCTTTCCTAAAGAACTTTAATGACCTTCATTTACCCTTCATGATGTCATTGACCTGACAAAAACATGTGCAAGACCTTTGTAGAGGGGGTCAGGTCAGGACTCTCGCAATACTCCCCTGTGCACCAAATAACCTCACAGTGAACTCCAGCACTATCTGTAATATTATCACATTCTTATAATATTCCACCTCAATGTCAACAGTGGTTAAGCAAAATGTGTTCAAACAAAGCAATGAGCAATATCATTTCTTCGTGTTGATCTCCATTAGGATAATTAGCTTTTTGGCTTTGGCGGGTTTGATCATCTGGTTAGCGGTTGACACGGCGAAGAGGCCGAAGCAGTTAATCTCCTTTGGAGGGTTGTGCCTGCTCGTCATCATACTCTTCATCTTCTCCAGAAAACCTCTCGCGGTGAGTCAATCTCTACCTACAGTGTCCCACCAAACCCCTCCCCAGTCAACAGGAACCTTCCATACAGTGGGGTGCAGGAAGTGGGAGGGGGTGATGGAGACAGGAGACTGAGCTGATGGAGGAGATGGAGGGATGAAATGGCAGAGGGGAGGAGATGGAGGGGTGAGGTGGCAGAGGGGAGGAAATGGAGGAGGGGAGATGGAGCCGGGGAGGAGATGGAGGAGGGGAGCTGATGGAATAGGAGGGTGGGAACTGGGCAGGGGATGGGAGGGGAGATAGAGCTGGGGGGAAATAAGGGAGGGAACGAGATGGAGGGGTGGAGATGGAGCTGAGGAAGAGATGGAGGAGAGGAGGAGATGGAGGAGGGGAGATGGACATGAGAAGGAGATGGGAGGGGAGATAGAGCTGGGAAGATGGAGGTGGGGAGGAGATGGTGGGAACATGGAGCTGGGGAGGGGATAGAAGAGAGGAGATTGAGGAGGGAAGAATGAACCAGGGAGGAGAAGCAGTTGGGGGTGCGGGAGATGGAGCTGAAGAGGAGAGGGGAGGAGATGGAGGATGGGAGATGGAGCTGGCGAGGAGATGGAAGGGGAGATGGAGCTGGGGAGGAGATGGGGGTGTAGATGGAGCTGGGGTGGAGACGAGAGGGGAGATGGAGCTGGGGAGGAGATAAAGGAGGGGAGGAGATGGAGGGGGGGAGTTGAAGCTGGGGAGGAGATGGTGGTGTAGATGGATCTGGGGAAGAGGGGTGTGGGTGGTGGGGGAGGAGATGAAAATAAAGGTGGAGATGGGAAAGGAGGTAGACAGAGGAAGTGGAGGTGAGTGAGGAAATGGAGGAAGGGAGGAGATGGTGGAAGAGGAGATGGAGGTGGGGAAAAGGTGGAGGTAGGGAAGAGATGTGGGGAAAGTGATGAGGGAGACGAGGAGAGAGATGGAGGGACGGATTGGAGGCAGATGAGGGTGGGAAGGAGACATGTAACTCCAAACAATGTTTTTGAATCTTAACCGAGTGACCCACTCAGTTCAAGGACAAGTCAGGAGGCGCAGCCAATGTTGGCCTCCCCTCATCCAGCTCTGCATTTCACGGTCGCAGTTTGCCAGCGTGATGTTGGCTGACAATGAGCCAGCACGCTAACTCTGCACTCCCACGCCTCAGACACATCAGCCGGTCAACTTTTTATACACTCGTGGGTTGTAGGCATTGCTGGCTGGGCTAGTATTTATATCCCATTCTTAGTTGCCCTTGGGAGGGTGGTAGTGGGCTGCCTTCTTGAACCGCTGTAGATAGATCCACAATGTCCTTAGGGAGGGAATTCCAGGATTTTGAAGGATTGGTCAGGATGGTGAGTAGCTTGGAGGGGAGCTTGCAGGGGGTGGTGTTCCCATGTATCTGCTGCCCTTGTCCTTCTAGATGGAAGCGGTCGTGGGTTTGGAAGATGCTTCCTGAAAAGACACGCACAGAGGCAAAGTATAAATTTAATAGAAGTGATCAAATGATGAAGAGATTTGATGGAGGGAATTAATATCTGTTTCCACCAGCAGGAGGGTGCTCAAGCTAAAATAGATTTAAGTTCATTGACGAAAGTAACCTGAAAGTGGGCTGGGGGAGGACTGGGTGAGGGTTGATTAAAAAGAAATAGTTAAACTGGGTTTTATAAAGGTCTGGAAATTACTGCCCCTTAGGGTGAGGGAAACAAATTCAGGCAGCACAGTGGCCCAGTGGTTGGCGCTGCTGCCTCATGGCGCCAGGGACTTGGGTTTGATTCCACCCTCAGGCGACTGTCTGTGTGGAGTTTGCACATTCTCCCCGTGTCTGCGTGGGTTTCCTCGGGTTTCCTTCTACAGCCCAAAGATGTACAGGTTAGCAAATTAGCCATGCTAAAATGCCCATAGTGTTCAGGGTTAGCCATGGGGAATGCAGGGATAGGGGTCTGGGTGGGATGCTTCTTTGAGGGCCAGTGTGGACTCAATGGGCTGAATGGCCTCTTTCCATATTGTAGGGATTCTATGATGCAAATTCACGAATAGCTCTGAGCGGAATTGGTTAATAAATGTGCAGGGGCACTTGCAAGGCTCTGGGAAATGGCTAGAACAAAGAGCTGGCACTGGAACGATGGTCCATGTGGTTTTCCTGTGCTGTGAAATTGCCTGATTACATGATCAGGTTGGCAAGGAATGGCACTAACATGAACACTGAGCAGTTGGCTGTAAGCACACAGGCTCAGCTGCAGGGTGGTCCCCCCGATGTGCTGTGGGTGTGTTGCATTGAAGACTGTGGAATACAGTTGGAGCTCCATGTCTCGCCATCACTAATTCTCACTTCCTGCTGCTCAGGTATCGGGTCGAACTCTGTTTGTGGGACTGGGCCTGCAATTCGTTCTGGGTATCTTAATCATCAGAACTGAACCCGGCTTTCAGGCTTTCAACTGGCTGGGTGTACAAGTCCAGGTAAGATCAGCAGGTAGGGCATGGACATGTCCCGAAGCTGGTCTCCTCCACAAACCATAACCCTTCACCAACACATTGCAATGATTCAGCACCACCATTGCACATTCAGTACAGGAGTATACTGGTCTCTGGGGGGCACACTGGTCTCTGGGGGGCACACTGGTCAAGGGCACGCATTGGTCTAGGGCACACACTGGTCTAGGGAACACACTGGTCTCTGGGGTACACACTTGTCTCGGGGGCATACACTGGTCTCTGGGGGTACACACTGGTCTCTGGGGTACACACTGGTCTCTGGGGCACACACTGGTCTCTGGGGCATGCACTGGTCTCTGGGGCACGCACTGGTCTCTGGGGCACACACTGGTCTCTGGGACATACACTGGTCTAGGGAACACACTGGTCTCTGGGGCACTCACTGGTCTCTGGGGCACTCACTGGTCCAGGGCACACACTGGTCTAGGGAACACACTGGACTCTGGGGAGCACACTGGTCTCTGGGGGTACACACTGGTCTCTGGGGCACACACTGGTCTCTGGGGCACGCACTGGTCTCTGGGGCACACACTGGTCTCTGGGGCATGCACTGGTCTCTGGGGCACGCACTGGTCTCTGGGGCACACACTGGTCTCTGGGACATACACTGGTCTAGGGAACACACTGGTCTCTGGGGCACTCACTGGTCTCTGGGGCACTCACTGGTCCAGGGCACACACTGGTCTAGGGAACACACTTGACTCTGGGGAGCACACTGGTCTCTGGGGGTACACACTGGTCTCTGGGGCACACACTGGTCTCTGGGGCACGCACTGGTCTCTGGGGCACACACTGGTCTCTGGGGCACACACTGGTCTCTGGGGAGCACACTGGTCTCTGGGGCACACGCTGGTCTCTGGGGAGCACACTGGTCTCTGGGGCACACGCTGGTCTCTGGGGGCACACTGGTCGAGGGCACACACTGGTCTAGGGAACACACTGGTCTAGGGCACACATTGGTCTAGGGAACACGCTGGTCTAGGGCGCGCACTGGTCTCTGGGGCACACACTGGTCTCTGGGGGTACACACTGGTCTCTGGGGCACACACTGGTCACTGGAGCACACACTGGTCTCTGGGACACACACTGGTCTTAGGGGTACACACTGGTCTATGGGACACACACTGGTCTCTGGGGCACACACTGGCCTCTGGGACACACTGGTCTCTGGGACACACACTGGTCTAGGGAACACACTGGTCTCTGGGGCACTCACTGGTCTAGGGCACACACTGGTCTACAGAACACACTGGACTCTGGGGCATTCACTGGTCTCTGGGGGTACACACTGGTCTCTCGGGTACACACTGGTCTCTGGGGTACACACTGGTCTCTGGGGCACGCACTGGTCTCTGGGGCACGCACTGGTCTCTGCGCCACACACTGGTCTCTGGGGGTACACACTGGTCTCTGGGGCACGCACTGGTCTCTGGGGGTACATACTGTTCTCGGGGGGTACACACTGGTCTCTGGGACACGCACTGGTCTAGGGCACACACTGGACTCTGGGGTACACACTGGTCTCTGGGGCACACACTGGTCTCTGGGGCACACACTGGTCTCTGGGGCACACACTGGTCTCTGGGGGGGACACTGGTCTAGGGAACACACTGGTCTCTGGGGCACTCACTGGTCTCTGGGGCACTCACTGGTCTAGGGCACACAATGGTCTAGGGAGCACACTGGACTCTGGGGCACACACTGGTCTCTGGGGGTACACACTTGTCTCTGAGGTACACACTGGTCTCTGGGGCACGCACTGGTCTCTGGGACACACACTGGTCTAGGGAACACACTGGTCTCTGGGGCACTCACTGGTCTAGGGCACACACTGGTCTAGGGAACGCACTGGACTCTGGGGCACACACTGGTCTCTGGGGTTACACACTTGTCTCTGAGGTACACACTGGTCTCTGGGGTACACACTGGTCTCTGGGACACACACTGGTCTAGGGAACACACTGGTCTCTGGGGCACACACTGGTCTAGGGCACACACTGGTCTAGGGAACGCACTGGACTCTGGGGCACACACTGGTCTCTGGGGGTACACACTGGTCTCTGGAGTACACACTGGTCCCTGGGGCACGCTCTGGTCTAGGGAACACACTGGTCTCTGGGGCACACACTGGTCTCTGGGGCACACACTGGTCTCTGGGGGGCACACACTGGTCTAGGGCACACACTGGTCTAGGGCACGCATTGGTCTAGGGAACACACTGGTCTAGGGCACGCACTGGTCTCTGGGGTACACACTGGTCTCTGGGGTACACACTGGTCTCTGGGACACACACTGGTCTAGGGAACACACTGGTCTCTGGGGCACTCACTGGTCTAGGGCACACACTGGTCTAGGGAACGCATTGGTCTAGGGAACGCATTGGTCTAGGGAACACACTGGTCTAGGGCGCGCACTGGTCTCTGGGGCACACACTGGTCTCTGGGACATACACTGGTCTAGGGAACACACTGGTCTCTTGGGCACTCACTGGTCTCTGGGGCACTCACTGGTCCAGGGCACACACTGGTCTAGGGAACACACTGGACTCTGGGGCACACACTGGTCTCTGGGAGCACACACTGGTCTCTGGGGCACACACTGGTCTCTGGGGGGCACACACTGGTCTAGGGCACACACTGGTCTAGGGCACGCATTGGTCTAGGGAACACACTGGTCTAGGGCACGCACTGGTCTCTGGGGTACACACTGGTCTCTGGGGTACACACTGGTCTCTGGGACACACACTGGTCTAGGGAACACACTGGTCTCTGGGGCACACACTGGTCTAGGGCACACACTGGTCTAGGGAACGCATTGGTCTAGGGAACACACTGGTCTAGGGCGCGCACTGGTCTCTGGGGCACACACTGGTCTCTGGGACATACACTGGTCTAGGGAACACACTGGTCTCTGGGGCACTCACTGGTCTCTGAGGCACTCACTGGTCCAGGGCACACACTGGTCTAGGGAACACACTGGACTCTGGGGCACACACTGGTCTCTGGGGGTACACACTGGTCTCTGGGGCACACACTGGTCTCTGGAGCACGCACTAGTCTCTGGGGCACACACTGGTCTCTGGGGCACACACTGGTCTAGGGAACACACTGGTCTCTGGGGCACACACTGGTCTCTGGGGCACACACTGGTCTCTGGGGCACACACTGGTCTCTGGGGGGGACACTGGTCTAGGGAACACACTGGTCTCTGGGGCACTCACTGGTCTCTGGGGCACTCACTGGTCTCTGGGGGTACACACTGGTCTCTGGGGCACACACTGGTCTCTGGAGCACGCACTAGTCTCTGGGGCACACACTGGTCTCTGGGGCACACACTGGACTCTGGAGTACACACTGGTCTCTGGGGCACACACTGGTCTCTGGGGCACACACTGGTCTCTGGGGCACACACTGGTCTCTGGGGGGGACACTGGTCTAGGGAACACACTGGTCTCTGGGGCACTCACTGGTCTCTGGGGCACTCACTGGTCTAGGGCACACACTGGTCTAGGGAGCACACTGGACTCTGGGGCACACACTGGTCTCTGGGGGTACACACTTGTCTCTGAGGTACACACTGGTCTCTGGGGCACGCACTGGTCTCTGGGACACACACTAGTCTAGGGAACACACTGGTCTCTGGGGCACTCACTGGTCTCTAGGGCACTCACTGGTCTAGGGCACACACTGGTCTAGAGAACGCACTGGACTCTGGGGCACACACTGGTCTCGGGGGGTACACACTTGTCTCTGAGGTACACACTGGTCTCTGGGGTACACACTGGTCTCTGGGACACACACTGGTCTAGGGAACACACTGGTCTCTGGGGCACTCACTGGTCTCTGGGGCACTCACTGGTCTAGGGCACACACTGGTCTAGGGAACGCACTGGACTCTGGGGCACACACTGGTCTCTGGGGGTACACACTGGTCTCTGAGGGGCACACACTGGTCTAGGGCACACACTGGTCTAGGGCACGCATTGGTCTAGGGAACACACTGGTCTAGGGCACGCACTGGTCTCTGGGGTACACACTGGTCTCTGGGGTACACACTGGTCTCTGGGACACACACTGGTCTAGGGAACACACTGGTCTCTGGGGCACTCACTGGTCTAGGGCACACACTGGTCTAGGGAACGCATTGGTCTAGGGAACACACTGGTCTAGGGCGCGCACTGGTCTCTGGGGTACACACTGGTCTCCTGGGTACACACTAGTCTCTGGGGCACTCACTGGTCTAGGGCACACACTGGTCTAGGGAACGCACTGGACTCTGGGGCACACACTGGACTCTGGGGGTACACATTGGTCTCTGGGGCACACAATGGTCTCTGGGGCACGCTAGTCTCTGGGGGGCACACACTGGTCTAGGGAACACACTGGTCTAGGGCGCGCACTGGTCTCTGAGGTACACACTGGTCTCTGGGGTACACACTGGTCTCTGGGACACACACTGGTCTGGAACACACTGGTCTCTGGGGCACTCACTGGTCTCTGGGGCACTCACTGGTCTAGGGCACACACTGGTCTAGGGAACGCACTGGACTCTGGGGCACACACTGGACTCTGGGGCACACACTGGTCTCTGGAGTACACACTGGTCTCTGGGGCACGCTGTGGTCTAGGGCACACACTGGTCTCTGGGGCACGCACTGGTCTCTAGGGCACACACTGGTCTCTGGGGTACACACTGGTCTCTGGGGCATGCACTGGTCTCTGGGGCACGCACTGGTCTCTGGGGGTATACACTGGTCTCTGGGGCACACACTGGTCTCTGGGACACACACTGGTCTCTGGGACATGCGCTGGTCTCTGGGCACACACTGGTTTCGGGGGTACACAGTGGTCTCTGGGCACACACTAGTCTCCGGGGCACACACTGGCCCATGGAACACACTGGTCTGGTGTACACTCTAGTCTCTGGGGCACACACTGGTCTCGGGGGTACACAGTGGCCTGTGGGGCACACACTGGTCTTGGGGGCACACACTGGCCCGTGGAACACACTGGTCTCGAGGGTACACAGTGGCCTGTCGGGCACACACTGGTCTTGGGGGCACACACTGGCCCATGGAACACACTGGTCTCGGGGGCACACATTGGCCTGTGGGGCACACACTGGTCTCGGGGGCACACATTGGCCTGTGGGGCACACACTGGTTTCGGGGGCACAGAGTGGCCTGTGGGGCACCCACTGGCCCGTGGACCACACTGGTCTGGTGTACACTCTAGTTTCTGGGGTACACACTGGGTTTTGGAGTATCCATGGGTTTCTTGTGAACACACACTGGCTTCTGGGGTACATACTGCATCTTGACCAGTTTCAGCCCTGACCTAGACCCTGAGCTTGCAATCTTTAACCGACCAATCAAGTTGGTGGAAGTAGCTTCCATTTGCATTAATTGGTTGGTGGTTTCAGAGGCAGTGAAGCAACTGAGGGTAGATTTAATGTTTAAGCCGAATTGTCCAGGATTTAGTTTTTACCTGAGTGACATTAGTCCATTCGACTTAATCACTGATAGAAAAAAACTTGAAACAACATCATAGTAATGTTGCAGCTGTATGCGACGATTCCCCTGAAGCTTGTCTCTTTCCTCTTACAGACCTTTTTGAACTATACAATAGCTGGGTCCGGCTTTCTCTTTGGAAATGATCTCATCAATGGTATCTTTGCATTTCAGGTCAGTCTTTGACTTTCCTATCAATTCTGATATGTTTTTGAGCCAGTTCAAACACAAGGCACAAAGTAAATGCTAATATTGGTGATTGGAGCAAATCACTGCAGACGTTGGAATCTATACTGAAAACAACAAATGCTGGGGATCACAGTGGGCCAGGCAGATCCACGGAGAGAGAACAAGCTAATACTTTGAATCTAGATCAGGGCTGAAGTGAAGTGTGGAGGGGACAGCATTTATGCAGTTGAGGGGTTTGGGTGTAGAGTGTTGGGGGAGAAAGGATGTTGATAGATTAAGTGATCAGAATGTGAGAACATTAGAGCACAATGCGTCTAGCTTCCAGACTTGAAAGAACAAACAGTCCCACGAGGGTGGCTCGGAGGACCGGGTCAGGGGAAGGGACAGAGGACGCGGTGACAGAGAATGTAACAAGTAAAGCTAAAAGAAAGGGAAGGAATGAGATTTGGTTCACAGTTTGAAGGTGTCGAACTCAATATTAAGTCCAGAAAACTGTAAAGAGCCTAGCCTGAAGATGAGATGTAGTTCATCCAGTTTGCGCTGTGATTCACTGGAACACTGCAGCATGCCGAGGACGGACAAGTGGGCCCGTGAGCAGGAAGCTGTGTTAAAATGACCAGCTTCGGGAAGTCATGCTGCGCATGGGCCAGAGGTGATATTGGAAGACAGCAATATTTTCTGATGGGCTGATACATGTTTATGAAAGCTGAGTGTGCCAGCAACAATTCCAGTTAATTGGGATTCTTTCCTGAGGTGTGCGTGCCATTAGCCAGTCCAGTGTTTGGCGTCCATCCCTAATTGCTGTAAAATTGAGCGGCTTGTTGGGACATGTCAGAGTGCAGGTAAGAAGCAACCACAAGTGGGTCTGGAGTCACGTGTAGGCCAGATCAGGTAAGGACACAGATTTCCTTTCCTAAAGGACATTAGTGAACCAGAGATAATAGGAACTGCAGATGCTGTAGAATCCGAGATAACAAGGTGTGGAGCTGGATGAACACAGCAGGCCAAGCAGCATCTCAGGAGCACAAAAGCTGATGTTTCGGGCCCAGACCCTTCATCAGAAAATGGTGAAGGGTCTAGGCCCAAAATGTCAACTTTCCTGCTCCTCAGAAGCTGCTTGGCCTGCTGTGTTCATCCAACTCCACACCTTGTTATCTCAGACATTAGTGAACCAGATGGGTTTTTTTAAACAGCACTTACTTGATGACAATTTCATTTTCACTGTTACTGAGACTAGCTTTATGCTTGCAAAACAGCATAAGAAATCAGGAAGGCTACCTCAAATGCAGGGGAGAGGCTAAGGCTGCAATAAGGAAGGTTATGAGGAAACATAAGAAAAGATGGCAGGCTGAGCTAAAACAAATGGTAAAATATTCTTCAAATACAGATGTTTCTCCTAAAACACAATAGTTGCGTTCTTGTGCAACATCATGCCATGAAAAAAATCACACTATAGAAAATTGTCAGAGAAAAACACATTGTGGAAAAATCGCAAGACTGTACAGTAGAAAGTTCGCGTTATCCAAACAGCATCCCATCAATTGCATTAATGAAACATGCATTTTGGCAGAACTACCCCCATACAACAGTCAAAGCTTCCTGAAGGATAGACTGGAGCCCATTAGGAACAAACAGGGTGAGATGCTTGTTGCAGGAAAGAGTACAACAGGGATACTAAATGAATATTAACCAAATTAGAAAATAGTGACCCAGTGGCCCAGCTGAAAACGTGGGTGTTGAAAATCAAAGACGCTGGGGGTGGGGGCCACGGCTGCTGGCCAATCAGAGGCCCTTTGAACAACAGCGCCACCTGGGAGGCAGTGGCTCCTGCCAGTACTGCACCCACCTTGGATGGTCAGTGAGTGTCAGGCCGGTGTTGGGGGGTGGGGTTGTTGTGAGTGACAGCTGATGGGTGGGTGCTGGGGCACCCGAGGGAGATCCCCATTTCCCATGGCCCCATTTTACAATCAGACAGTGTGACCCCGGATAGGTGGGGATGTGGGAGGGATTCACCGGGCAAACGCACCAGAATTAACTCCTCATTCTCTCCCGCATGTGGTCAGACTACCCAACCCCTCCCCACATCCATCCAGAATTATTATCAGTCGTGGATGAGTGAGGCCCATAAGTGGGCATTAATTGGTCATCGATCGGCATTCCCACTCTGGGTCTGACCTGGGCAGAGGTGGGAGAGTCACAGGTTCTCAGTGATCCCCCCATTTCCTGATTAAATGCCACCACCCCCATCCACCAACAGCAAGCTCACTACAGTGGGAGGCAACAGCCAAGTGGCATTAGATATAACACAGTGTGGAGCTGGAGGAACACAGCAGGCCAGGCAGCATCAGAGGAGCAGCAAAGTTGATATTTTTTGGCTGGGGACCCTTCTTCCAAAATGGGTCTTCTGAATAAGGATCTCCACCCAAAACGTCAACCTTACTGCTCCTCTGATGCTGCCTGGCCTGCTGTGTTCCTCCAGCTCCACGCTGTGTTATCTCTGACTCCAGCATCAGCAGTTCTTACTATCTCTGGCCTCGTGGTATTATTGCTAGATTATCAATCCAGAGACCAGATAACGTTCCGGGTTCAAATCCCGCCTTGACAGTTGATGGAATTTGGATTCAATGACAAATCTGGCAATCTAATGATGACTGTAAATCCACTGTCGATTGTCAGGAAAGTCCCATCTGTCTCACTAATGTACTTCAGGGAAGGAAATCTGCCATCCTTACCCAGTTTGGCCTACATGTGACTCCAGGCCCACTGCACTGTTGTTGACTGTTTTTGCCCTCTGGACAATTAGGGATGGGAAATAAATGCTGGTGATGCTGACATCCCATGAATTATTAAAGAAAGGACCACAGACAGGAGGGTAACATTGAGCCCAAAGTGTCAGGTTAATGTAATCGCATTTGTTTTGAGTTACCCGTACATTGACTCCAAGGTGTAGTTGAGCCGAAAGTAGTTGATGGTGACACAGGATATAACAAACGAAGCTGCGTGCAAACACTATCTAAAAGGGCAACAACACACTGCAGCAGCATGGAACTATGCCAAGAGGAAGAAGAATACCTCTTCCAAGCGTTCAAGGATAACGGATACCCAAAGAACTGGATCAGGAGATGCCCACAGGAACAGCATCAGAAAGATTCTCCATGCCCCAACACACTCATCACACTACCCTACATTAGGAACATGTCAGAACACCCCACAAGACTTCTGCGACTGCTGGGCATCACAGTGGCACACAAACCCACATCAACCCTGCGGCATGTGCTCACCCAAACTAAAGACCAACTTCCTGCCATGGACAGGACCAATATCATCTACAAGATCCCCTGCAGAGACTGTGCGAAACTCTACATCAGACAAATAGGAAGTAAACTAACGACAAGAGAACATGATCACCAACTGGATATAAAAAGACACGGCCAATACTCGCTCATCTCAATCCACGTGGACAAGGAGAACCACGTCTTCGACTGGGACAACACCAAGATCCTGGGACAGGCTAGGCAGGGAAGCACGAGAATCCCTGGAAGCATGGCACTCCACGAAGTGTGCTATTAATAAACATATTGAACTCGACTCAATGTACATTCCACTACGGAGGAAACCCGGCAGTGAGGCTATCCATCACAACGACTCCCAGGCGGGAAAACGCACCAACGCTTCATCAGAGACTGCACTGAGAATGTTACCAGACACGGTAACGAAACTTCTGTGATTCAAGAAGCCAGCTCGGCGAGCCAACCACCCTCAACAGGATGTAAAATTTTGCCACGGAGACACCTCATTCCTTGCATTAGTCCTTGGAGTGAAAATAAGAACTAGAATAGTTAAACTGGAGGCAACAAAAACATGGACGAGAGTTTCAACAACAGATAAACAGTGTTAGGGGCTGTCTCAGAAGAAAAGTGTGTAAAACTGATGATTAGTACATACTGCCTGGTCCTGAAGCCTCCAGCGCACCATGCACTTTCACATATCCAAGTCTCCATTTCCAGGTATGACTGAGCTTTTCTAGTGTTCCTCGCTGGTGTCAGGCAAGGTGACAGATCGAGGTGACAATAGTCCCTGCCGTGGGGAGGATATGAATGTCAAACTAAGCAGTCAATGGCACATAGTCAGTGAGGTGCCTCGGAGTGTCGCTGTGGAGACTGAGCTGATGGTTGCCAATGAACAGAAGATGTTTGGTGCCAGGTGTTTGAATGGTGTCACCGTGGAGCAGCAAACAGCAGCTGTAATGACCTGTGCCCAAGGAGGATGTGGTGGTTAACTGTACCACACAGATCGTGCTGGGGCCAAGGAAGGCTTTATTCTACCGTTGCTACAGTTACATTGAGGATGCCGGTTGGCCTATACCTCAGCCTGTTCCTGGGCTGGAGCTAGATTCCTGGCTTGGGGAATTTAAAGACGGAGTTAGGTAGGAGGTTACATCGGCAATGATGTGACCTCTTTTCACCAATGGCACAAGGAAACCATGAACGTCACTCAGACAGTTCTTCATTTCTCTCCAATGGGGAGACAATTGCCTCGTGAACTGTTAATTCAGAGGCCCATGTAATGTTCTGGGGACTCAGGTTCAAATCCTGACATTGCCAGATACCTGAATTTGAATTCAATAAAAACCTGGAATTAAGAGTCTAATGATGACTGTGAATTCATTGTCGATTGTCAGAAAAACCCATCTGGTTCACTAATGTCCTTCAGGGAAGGAAAGTGCCATCCTTACCTGGTCTGGCCTACATGTGACTCCAGACCCACAGCAATGTGGCTGACTCTCAACAGCCCTCTGGGCAATTAGGGATGGGCAGTGCTAACTACTCCCACTGAATGAATTTAAAATTCTTGGAGGAAGGTAACTCTAACAGTGTAGTGCTGTCCCCAGTACTGCATCACAGTGTCACTGAAACTGTGCAGCTAGCAATGGGGAGTGTTCCCCACTTCTGGGGTGGAGTCGCTGTGTTAGCTCGTTCTAATACTCGATCTCTCTCTGTTCACAGGCCCTGCCCATTGTGGTCTTCTTCAGCTGCGTGATGTCTATTCTCTACTACGTGGGTGCAATGCAGTGGCTGATTGTAAAGGTATAGCCCAGAAGCAGGCCATTCAGCCAAACTACCCTATACTATCCTTTATAGTGTGCAGGATCTCCTCCCACCCCATGTTAACAGAATCCAATTTCATTATTTATTTCCCTCTCATGTATTTACTAATCCTTCCCTCAAACATATCTAACACATTCTCTGCAGCTACTCCTTGTGGTAGCTAGTTCCTCATTCCAGTCTGCTCCTGGGTGAACAGTTTTCTACTCTGAGATTTGTCCAATATCTATGACCTTTGGTCCACAAGTGAAATCATCTTCATGAAGTCTACCTCTCATCTAATCTATCGATCACTTTAAAGACCTTGATTAAGACATCCCTCAATATTTCCTGAGGCTGAAAATAGTTTGAGTTAAAAAAAAGGTTGTTGCAATAAAGGCATAAAGTGAGAGTGCTGGAAATGTGAAACAAACATGGAAATTGCTGGAGAAACTCAGAAGGCCTGGCAACGTTTGTGCGAAGAGAAACGGAGTTAAAGTTTTGAGTTCAGTATGACATTGTTCAGACTCAGGTCCTGAATCCACACAGGTGGGCAGTGAGCCTGCATTGGGCAGCTTTCGTCAGGGCACACTCCTAACTGTGGGCTCGCTGCCCCCAGATAGGGATGGCGAACTGAGCTCAGCCAGAGTTCTGAAGGAGATTCAGACCGGACCCGCAACGTTAACTTTATTTCTCTTTCCACGGGAGCTTTTAGACCTGCTGAGCTTCTCTGGCTCTCTCTCTCGCTGTCTGTTAAAGCTTTCATTGTACTTGAGGAAAACGGGGCTTTGGAGCAGCACTAGGTCATTTAGTCCCATGAGCCTTTTTCAAGGAAGGGATAGCTAATGCAGTTAGTGGCTCTCATACTCCTGTCTGTCCCCGTAATCTTTAACTCCCTCAACAATCAAAAAAATCTATCTAACTCAGCCTTGGGTCAGTCCAACTAGCCCAAAGAAGGCAGGGCCCGAAAGGATAAACTGAAGGCCATTTGCAAATGGTGCAGGTACTCTCCCATCAAGGCCTTGTTTCTGTGCTACACCAACCATCACTGAGTCTGGAGGGTAGCACCCACACACAGCTCTGTAATGTGATGCTCAGCTGTACCCTTGATAAGGCATTGCCAGCTTGGAAGTACAAAGGTCGTTACTCAGCGTTTCCTTATGATAGAGCAGCTGTCAACGAGGAGTCAGCAGGCGATAGCGAAATGAAGCAAAGTGCTCCACCCAGCTCTAAGGGAGGCTGCTGTATCTGCCTGCGCGGTCTGCCAACCCATCAATCTGTCTTAAACCTTCAACCTTTCAATGTATTAGACAGCAATAAATTACTGTAATACTGTTCTATCTAATTCCAATCCATTTGCGCCATAACTTTAATTGTAACTGTGTGTTTTTTTATTCTCGAGTCAGATTGCGTGGTTGATGCAGGTTACCATGGGAACATCAGCTACAGAGACACTGAGCGTCGCCGGCAACATCTTTGTGGGGCAGGTATGGACATAGGTGAAGATTCCCCTCCGGTTATGAGATAAGTTCTTCCATTGTCACTAGGTCTATTCCTCCTTTGCCATCACACTGACCAAGGCCAGGGACAGAATTTGACGTTTAATGTCGAAATCAGGAGTGTCCAGACAGTCTTGATTGGAAGAGACCATTTCCACTCATAAAGCTCATACTTTCCATCCTCACCCTAACCCTAACCCTAGACCTAACGCCATCCCTAACCCTAACCCCATCCTTAACACTAAACCCAATCCCAACCCCAAAACCAACACTAACCCCGACCCCAAACCTAACCCTTACCTGAACCCTAACCCTAACCCTAACCTTAGCCCAGCTCTGACCCTAACCCTAACTGTTTGATGTTATTGGCCAAGAAAACAAAGATGGCAGAAGTAATTAGAAACCAAAAGAACTGCAGATGCTGTAAATCAGGAACAAGGACCATTCCCTCTGGGACACCCTGGTCCACACTTCCTTCACCCCCAACACCTCCCCACAGCCCTACGGCACTTTCCCCTGTAACCGGTGAAGGTGCAACACATGCCCACTTAGCTCCTCCCTCACCAGTATCCAAGGGTCCAGACATGCCTTCCAGGGAATGCTTCAACTGCACTTCCCAGAATCTGGCCTGCTGCATTCACTGCTCACAATGTGGTCTCCTCTACACTGGGGAAAATGAAGCGTAGACTTGGCGACTGCTTCGCAGAACATCTATGTTCTGCTTGCAAAAAGACCCTGAGCTACCTGCTGCCTGCCACTTCAATGCACTACCCTGCTCCCTGGCCAACACCTCTGCCTCTGCTTTGCTGCAGTGTTCCAGTGAAGCCCAGTGCAAGCTGGAGGAACAACACCTCATTTTCCGCTTGGGGACCCTACAGCCCTCCGGACTCAATATTGAGTTCAATAATTTTCAAGCCTAAACTCTCCCATGTCCCAGCCCCCACCCCACACACCAGGCCTTCTGACCACATTCTCTCTGATGAAGGGTCTAGGCCCAAAACGTCAGCTTTTGTGCTCCTGAGATGCTGCTTGGCCTTGGTTCGCAATAAACAGCTGCACCTCCCAGTCGCAAACCATTTCCACTCCCCCTCCCATTCTTTAGATGACATGTCCATCATGGGCCTCCTGCACTGCCACAATGATGCCACCCGAAGGTTGCAGGAACAGCAACTCATATTCCGCTTGGGAACCCTGCAGTCCAATGGTATCAATGTGGACTTCACCAGCTTCAAAATCTCCCCTTTCCCCGCCGCATCCCAAATCCAGCCCAGTTTGTCCCCTCCCCCCACTGCACCACACAACCAGCCCAGCTCTTCCCCTCCACCCACTGCATCCCATAACCAGTCCGACCTGTCTTTGCCTCCCTAACCTGTTCTTCCTCTCACCCATCCCTTCCTCCCACCCCAAGCCGCACCTCCATCTCCTACCTACTAACCTCATCCCACCTCCTTGACCTGTTCGTCTTCCCTGGACTGACCTATCCCCTCCCTACCTCCCTACCTATACTCTCCTCTCCACCTACCTTCTTTTCTCTCCATCTTCGGTCCGCCTCCCCCTCTCTCCCTATTTATTCCAGTTCCCTCCCCCCATCCCCCTCTCTGATGAAGGGTCTAGGCCCGAAATGTCAGCTTTTGTGCTCCTGAGATGCTGCTTGGCCTGCTGTGTTCATCCAGCTTCACACTTTGTTATCTCGGATTCTCCAGCATCTGCAGTTCTCATTATCACTATTTCTGACCACATAGCCTGCTGCTACACCCCCCCTGTTGTTAGTCACTGACAGTCCCCATTAACAACTATTCACCCTCCCAGCCTGATCATTAGCAGCTCCTTTGTCTGTCCAACTGTCTTTCTCTCTCTTTAGGCTCTATCCCATTGTTTACTCCCTACCCCACCAACCCCCCATTTTCTGCATCTAAACTGACGTTTTCCCAGCCACCATCAGTTCTGAGGAAGGGTCACCCGACCTGAAACGTTAACTCTGTTTTCTCCTCCAAAGATGCTGCCAGACGTGCTGAGCTTTTCCAGCAACTTTGTGGCAGAAGTAATTACTTTCCTCAGGCAGAAAGTGTTTAGGGTCTGGAATCCACTGCCTGAGACTATGATTGGAGCAGTTTCAATCAAGGTTTTGATAGAATCATAGAGGTCTACAACATGGAAACAGGCCTTTCAGCCCAACTTACCCATGCTGCCCAATTTTCACAATTAAACTACTTTAATTTGCCTGTGTTTGGTCTGTATCTCTCCATACCTATCCTATGCATTTACTCATGGCATTATCACTGGACTGTTCATCCAGAGACCCAGGTAATGTTCCGGGGGAGGGGGGGGGGGGGGTCAGGTTTAAATCCTACCATGGCAGATGGTAGAATTTGAATTTAATAAACCTTTGGATTTAACAGTTTAACGATAACCGTGAATCCATTGTCAATTGTCAGAAAAACCCATCTGGTTCACTAATATCCTTCAGGGAAGGAAACTTCCATCCTTACCTGGTCTGGCCTACATGTGACTCCAGACCCACAGCGATATGGTTGACCCATAACTGCCCTCTGGGCAATTAGGGACGGGCAAGAAATGCTGGCCTGGCCAGCGATGCCCTCATCCTGCGAATGAAAAAAAAACTTGTCCAGATATTTCTTAAATGATAAAATTTTACTCGTTTTCACCACTACCTCTAGCAGCATGCTCCAGACACTCACCACCCTCAGTGTGAAAAAATGCCCCTCTGGACTGTTTTGTATCTCTCTCCTCCCACCTTAAACCTATGCCCTCCAGTTTTAGACTCCCCTACCCTGGCGAAAAGCTATTGGCTATCTATGTCACTCAGGATTTTATGGACCTCTGTAAGGTCACCCTTCATCACCTACGCTCCAGTGAAAAAAGGGAATTTCAAAAAGGAAGAATGTGCAGGTTACAGGGAGAATGGCAATTGCTTGTTTGGAGAGCAGGATGGGCTCAATGGCCTGAATCTCTGCACCATAACTATTCTAAGATGGTGAAGGCAGTGTTAGAAATTAAGGCTTTACCTTCTCTACTTGTTGTAGCTGTGACAGATTGGGTCGTCTTCCAGAAAAGGTGCTTGTGACACAGTTGTGAAGAAATATTGATTTCATTTCAGACAGAGTCACCACTTCTCATCCGACCATACCTGCCAGAAATGACCAAGTCGGAAATCCATGCCGTAATGACTGGAGGGTTCGCTACGATTGCTGGCAGTGTCCTTGGGGCCTACATCTCCTTTGGGGTAAGTGTGCTGTCGCTGTTCAGTTTCCCTCTCCCCATGCTACTTGTTTATAGCTCAAAACCACACCTCCACCCCCCCACAATCTGTACCTTCCCCACAAGGAGTAATGGGAAACTGGAATTTTATCTCCCAGAAAGCTGATGTACTTAACAATCACTGAAAATAGTCACATCTCAGACTGATCCTTTTCTGAAGGCAAGTGCATTAAAGGGTTACATACCACATTGGAATGAAGATGCACATCCTACATAGTCCACCAGAATGACAGAACCGACTTGAGAGGCTGAATGGCCCACTGCTGTGGATTGGAGCAGATCATCACCAGGCTATCAATTACCTTTTTACTGGTCAGATGGGTACCAGGGTTTCGTGTCAATTGTCCCACACTTTGTAATATCAAACCCAACACTAAACAGCATGTCAAATTGGCTAAAGGAGCGAGTCAGATTTATTTGTATGAATTAGAATTACACTGAAGTTAAAGACAATAGAATTTTTAAAACTTTGATTATTTCTATAGCAAGCAAAGCTGAAGAAGTCAGTAAAAATTTCAAAGTATATTTGTACACAATCCAACTGGCTTCAAGAATCCATGGATATATTGTTTGTTTGTGAACAATATAAATACTTTTACTGTCCCCATTCAGTCATAGCTAAATTCTCGAGCAAAGCCGAGCATAAGTATTGACCTGGCCCTTTAAATAAAATATATTTCCTGATTTTCATAAACCACTTGTGGAGTAAGGAGAAATCCTACTTTATCCCACCCCCATCAGAACTCCTTTCTGAAGATTGGGTGATGATATTTCTGGTTTTCTATGGTCAGGCCAGGTTACATATGCCATTTATAGTTGGCTCCTGTTGAATCAGATATCTTGAAGTTCATTAGCAACACTTGATATTTATATAAGACCACAGGTTGACACACAGTCTGGGTTCTGGACCTACTAATCTTACAATATATTACACATGGATAACCAAATGACTCCATTACACAAAGAGACTGAGCCAGATACCTTTTTTTGCTAACACATTGGATATTGTGATATCGTTGAACTGTCTGATTGTTACAGGGCTGTCTGGTCTGGAATCTGGGCAATGATATATAAGGCTTGTATAACACTGGTTTTTGCCCCAACACTATCCAGGATATGACTGGCATCCAACAGAGTGGGATACTGGCAGTAATATCTGTGCAAAGCATGTGCAAATATTGAGCGGTTTTCAAAATAGAGTTCTGGCATCTTAATCGGCTGGGTGAATGTAACTCCAGTTCCAAATGCAGCATATGACGCCAATTTTTTTTTAATAATGCATGGGTTATCAAGAAATTAATAGATTATTCAAACGTTTTCAATAGATATCCCCAATTCAATCATGTTGTGATTTTATGTTACAGATTAGTGCCTCCAGTTTGATCGCAGCCTCAGTGATGGCAGCCCCTTGTGCACTGGCTCTGTCTAAACTCAGCTACCCAGAACTCGAAGAATCCAAGTTCATGAGTAAAGAAGGAGTGAAACTAGAGGCTGGGTGTGTGATATTAGACTTGAATTCGATAGTGATCACCATGTTGTATTATAGAGTAAAAGTCTTTTGACTGTCTTTATTCTGTCAGCCCACGGCACTAATTTCACAAGAGATGGCACAAAGATTTCAGCCCAAATGGATTGAAATGAAAATTTGGTAATTTACTGGCTAGGAGGATCTCAGAGTCCAATTTCCCCAGGTGCCTGTCCCTGCTTTCTGCCCAACCTCTTGAAGGTGGCATGTTGGCTTAGTGGTTAGCACTGCTCGCTTACAGCACCAGGGACCCATTGTCTGTGTGGAGTTTGCATGTTCTCCCTCTGTCAGTGTGGGTTTCCTCACACGGTCCAGGCTAGGGTGGATTGGCCATGCTAAATTGCTTCGTGATGTGCAGGCTAGGTGGTTTAGCCATGGAAAATGAAGGGCTACAGGGATGGGTCTGATTGGGATGCTCTTCAGAGGGTCAGTATGGACTTGATGGGCCAAATGGCCTCTTTCCACGCGATAAGGATTCTGTGAACATTTCCATTTATTCTGAGAGGAATTGAATGCAAAAATATAGTCATTGCATCAGTTATACGGGGCATTGGTGAGACTACATCTGGAGTACTGTGCACAGTGTTGGTCTGTACGGGGGGGTTAACAGGTTAATATGTGGAATGGGTGGGTTATCGATAGGGGAAGATTGGTCAGGTATGTTTGTCAATGCTGGAGTTTAGAAGATTAAGAGACAACATGATTATAATTTGCAAGATTCTGAGAGGTTTTGACATGGTGCATGTGGAGACGATTTCTTTTCATGTGGAAGATTCTGGAACTAAGGGTTACCGTCTTCTTTTAAAAAAGGTGTTGCCTATTTAAAATAGAGATGCAGAGAATTTTACCAGACAAAGGGTTGAAAGTGTTTTGAAGTCTCTTTATCAAACCTCAGGCAGAGGTGGGTAGATTCTTCATAAGCAAGTGAGCGGGAGTGTGTGGAATGTGGGGTCTCCTGGGGGGGGGGGGGGTGGCGACAAGGGGTTGGGGATGTAGGGCACGGTGAAGTGTTATTGTGGGACTATGGAGTCATTAGATTGTTGATGATGTAATTGTATGCTGGATCAGGTTCAGAGGGCAGAGTGGCCTCCTCTAACTCCCTATTCACATCAAAAATCAAAGAACTGAAGCAATTATACAGTGACATTACAAGTCCCAGCCAGAATATAGATAACCCTAACCCAAACACTCATCATAACATAAACGCTAACTCTAACCCTAACCACCCAAACCCAAACCCTAAACCTAGCTCTAGCTCTAATCCTAACCCTAACCACCCTAACCTTCCCCTTAACGCTAATTCTAGCTCTAATCCTAACCCTAACCATAACCCTAATCCAATCTTAAACCCTAACCCTCACCTTAACCCAACCGTAACCCTAAGCCTCACCCTAACCCTAATTCTAACCCTAACCCAAACCCAAATCCTAACCCCAACCCTAAGCCTAGCTCTAATTCTAACTCTAAACCTCACCCTAATACTAACTCTAACTGTAAACCTAATGCTACCTCGGATTCAAAACTAAACCCTAACCCTACCCTAATCCTAACCCTGACCCTATTTCTAACCCTAACCCTAAACCTAACTCTAACCCTAACTTTAACCCTATTCCAAACCATAACTCTTTTTCTAACTCTAACCCTAACCCTATTCTAAGCCGTAACTCTATTCCTTACCTTAACCCTAACCTGAACCCTAACCTTACCCTCACCCTAACCCTAACTCTATTCCGAAACCTAATGCTAGCCCTAAACCTAACTCTAACCCTGACCCTAGCCCAATTGTAAACCCTAATACTAACCCTAACTCTATTCCTTACCTGAACCCTAACCTTACCCTAACCCTAACCCTATTCCTAACTCTAACCTTAACCCTATTCCTAACCCTAGCCCTAACCTAAACCTTAAATCTAATCCTAACCCTAACCTAAAGCTAAACACTAACTCTAACCCTAATCCTAATCCTAACCCTAACTCTATTCCTTACCTTAACCCAAACCCCAAGAAGAGGTGGTTAGATTCTTCATAAGCAAGTTGGGGGGGGGGTGGAATGTGGGGGGGTCCCTAACCCTAAACCTAACCCTAACTATTCCTAACCCTAAACCTAACCCTAACCTTGTCAACCGCTCCTGGAGACCACAATACCAGCAGTAGCTGGGTTTGATCATGCACACAAACAGATTTTACTGCTGTAACTATCCTCACCTCAGAGAAAGTGTCTGAGTTTGGGGACTCAGTAAATTAAACAGAATCCTTACAGCACGGAAGGGGACCATTCAGCTCAATGTGCCCATAATAACTCTCCAAATGAGCAACTCAGCTGGTGCCTTCCTTCCACCTTGTCCCCCGCACCCTCGCCTCCAGCTCATTGGCTGCGGCTCACCGATGTCAGTAAACACAAAAACTTCTAGTTTTTTTTGGAAAACCAGCATCTTCTGCTTCATGAAGAAAGTGGGACCCTTCTCCTTAGATCAAAGCAGCTTATGTTTGGTAATGATGGAAATGTGTAAAGGATTTTGATCAAGTGAGTGAGGAGAGTCTTTTCCAGTGGCAGGGCCAGGCAATCAGAAGACGTGGATTTTAGATCGTTTCCAGAAGGGGTGGTGAGGAGGAAGACATTTAAAGAACGTAATGATGTGAAAGGGAAACATTTACAGGACAGAGGGAGAGGAACGGCGGCTGAAACAGGATAACTGTTGAGAAATAGGACATAAAGCAGTACTATACCACTGAGTTTTCTTTAATTCTTTGACAGAATGTAGACAAGCATTTCATACCCATGGCCAATTGTTAAGAGTCAACCACATTGCTGTGGGTCTGGAATCACATGTAAGCCAGACCAGGCAGTTTCCTTCCCTAATGGACATTAGTGAACCAGAGATAATGGGAACTGCAGATGCTGGAGAATTCAAGATAACAAAGTCTGGGGCTGGATGAACACAGCGGGCCAAACAGCATCTTAGGAGCACAAAAGAGGAGCACATATTCCGCTTGGGAACCCTACAGCCCAATGGTATCAATGTGGATTTCATCAGCTTCAAAATCTCCCCCTCCCCCCACTGCAACCAGCCCAGCTCATCCCCGCCTCCCTAACCTGTTCTTCCTGTCACCCATCTCCACCTCCCACCTCAAGCCGCACCTCCACTTCCTACCTACTAACCTCATCCCGCCCCCTTGACCTGTCCATCCTCCCCAGACTGACCTATCCCCTCCCCACCTATACTCTCCTCTGCACCTATCTTCTCCTCTATCCATCTTCGGTCCGCCTCCCCCCTCTCCCTATTTATTTCAGAATCCTCTCCCCATCCCCCTTTTCTGATGAAGGGTCTAGGCCCAAAACGTCAGCTTTTGTGCTCCTAAGACGCTGCTTGACCTGCTGTGTTCATCCAGCCCCACACTTTGTTATGTGACATTAGTGAACCAGATGGGTTTTGCCAACAATTGACAATATTTCACGGTCATTATTAGACTCTTAATTTCAGATTTTCTTTTTTAGAATTGAATTCAAATTCATTAGCTGCCATGGCAGGATTCAAACCTGGGTTCCCAGCACATTACCTGGGTCTCTGGATTAATAGTCCAATGGTGATACCTGTAGACTGCTGCCTCCCCTCGATTTTATTCCTCAATCTGGGGAAGTGTGGATTGACTGTCACTTCAGTTCCAATCCTGAGAGAATGTAATGTTTGTGAGGCTGGATGAACACGGCAGGCCAAGCAGCATCTCAGGAGCACAAAAGCTGACGTTTCGGGCCTAGACCCTTCATCAGAGAGGGGGATGGGGGGAGGGAACTGGAATAAATAGGGAGAGAGGGGGAGGCGGACCGAAGATGGAGAGTAAAGAAGATAGGTGGAGAGGGTGTAGGTGGGGAGGTAGGGAGGGGATAGGTCAGTCCAGGGAAGACGGACAGGTCAAGGAGGTGGGATGAGGTTGGTAGGTAGCTGGGGGTGCGGCTTGGGGTGGGAGGAAGGGATGGGTGAGAGGAAGAACCGGTTAGGGAGGCAGAGACAGGTTGGACTGGTTTTGGGATGCAGTGGGTAACTTGTAACTGATGTCCATTTCAAGCCCACCGACTCCCACAGCTACCTAGAATACACCTCCTCCCACCCACCCTCCTGCAAAAATTCCATCCCCTATTCCCAATTCCTCCGCCTCCGCCGCATCTGCTCCCACGATAAGACATTCCACTCCCGCACATCCCAGATGTCCAAGTTCTTTAAGGACCGCAACTTCCCCCCCACGGTGATTGAGAACGCCCTTGACCGCGTCTCCCGCATTTCCCGCGACACATCCCTCACACCCCGCCCCCGCCACAACCGCCCCAAGAGGATCCCCCTCGTTCTCACACACCACCCCACCAACCTCCGGATACAACGCATTATCCTCCGACACTTCCGCCATTTACAATCCGACCCCACCACCCAAGACATTTTTCCATCCCCACCCCTGTCTGCTTTCCGGAGAGACCACTCTCTCCGTGACTCCCTTGTTCGCTCCACACTGCCCTCCAACCCCACCACACCCGGCACCTTCCCCTGCAACCGCAGGAAATGCTACACTTGTCCCCACACCTCCTCCCTCACCCCCATCCCAGGCCCCAAGATGACATTCCACATTAAGCAGAGGTTCACCTGCACATCTGCCAATGTGGTATACTGCATCCACTGTACCCGGTGCGGCTTTCTCTACATTGGGGAAACCAAGCGGAGGCTTGGGGACCGCTTTGCAGAACACCTCCGCTCAGTTCGCAACAAACAACTGCACCTCCCAGTCGCGAACCATTTCCACTCCCCCTCCCATTCTCTTGATGACATGTCCATCATGGGCCTCCTGCACTGCCACAATGATGCCACCCGAAGGTTGCAGGAACAGCAACTCATATTCTGCCTGGGAACCCTGCAGCCATATGGTATCAATGTGGACTTCACCAGTTTCAAAATCTCCCCTTCCCCCACTGCATCCCTAAACCAGCCCAGTTCATCCCCTCCCCCCACTGCACCACACAACCAGCCCAGCTCTTCCCCCCCACCCACTGCATCCCAAAACCAGTCCAACCTGTCTCTGCCTCCCTAACCGGTTCTTCCTCTCACCCATCCCTTCCTCCCACCCCAAGCCGCACCCCCAGCTACCTACCAACCTCATCCCACCTCCTTGACCTGTCCGTCTTCCCTGGACTGACCTATCCCCTCCCTACCTCCCCACCTACACCCTCTCCACCTATCTTCTTTACTCTCCATCTTCGGTCCGCCTCCCCCTCTCTCCCTATTTATTCCAGTTCCCTCCCCCCATCCCCCTCTCTGATGAAGGGTCTAGGCCCGAAACGTCAGCTTTTGTGCTCCTGAGATGCTGCTTGGCCTGCTGTGTTCATCCAGCCTCACATTTTATTATCTTGGAATCTCCAGCATCTGCAGTTCCCATTATCTCAGAATGTAATGTTTCTTTTTTTCATTTAATCCCCTTTCAGAGGAGAACAGAATATTCTAGAAGCGGCGAGTAATGGTGCCTCAGCCTCTATTAGCCTGGTTGCAAACATTGCAGTGAACCTCCTGGCGTTTCTAGCAATTCTGGAATTTTTAAACGCGGCTCTGTCCTGGTTCGGTGGAATGGTGAACTACCCAGAGCTCAGTTTCCAGGTACAGTCTAACAATTTCACTGCCACCCGCTGAGCCAATGGGAACTTCTGCCAAACACTTCATCACCTAAAGAAAACTATTCACATACAGACAGTGTCCAGTCGTTTACCACCTTACAGCTAGAGAGAGAAAGAGAGAGATCATGGCTACCCGGTAAGCTGAAATAAGTCAGAAATTACCCAAGGAATGCAATAAAATGAGGTCAATTATTGAAACAATGATGGACGGCAGCCAAATGAATGAGCTACAAGGAGAGGGTGGACAAAGCAGAGTTTGCTTCCTCTGCACCAATGGAGGCCGAGGGGAGAAGTGATACATATTTATAAAATTATGAGAGACATAGTTAGATTGACAATCAGAATTGCTTTTCCCAGAGTTGAAATGTTTAATCCCAGGGGCATGCATTTAAGTGGAGAGGGGGAAAGTTCAAAGGAAGTGTAAGGGGCAAGTTCTCTTTTACACAGACGGTGGAAGTGCCAGGAATGTACTGCTAGGGACGGTGATGGAGGCAATTACAACAGGAGCATTTAAGGGGCTTTTAGATTAACACATGAATATGTAAGGAATGGAGGGATATGAACCAAGGACTGGGCAGAAAGGATTAATTTAACGTGGCGTCATGTTCAACACAATATTGTGGGCAGAAGGGCCTGTTCCTTTTCTGTACTGTTCTATATAAAGTACAGAAACAGGCTGTGTTTACAATTATCTGGCACACACTTA
Organism: Stegostoma tigrinum; assembly: GCF_030684315.1. Classification (NCBI taxonomy): domain Eukaryota; kingdom Metazoa; phylum Chordata; class Chondrichthyes; order Orectolobiformes; family Stegostomatidae; genus Stegostoma; species Stegostoma tigrinum. The sequence goes on along the minus strand of NC_081389.1, from coordinate 6,553,203 downwards.
TCTTAACCCTGTGTCCCCATTCTCTTGCTATAATACATTCTCCCTCCTTTCGTCAACTACCTGTGTGATGAGTTTCCATGTTTTAACATCCAGCTCGTTCTTTTCACTGATGTGAGTCATTGCTTTCACAATTGATTCCATCTGAATGCATTCCTCGATGATTTCCCACTTACTTTGGCTTACTGGGCTGCCTTGATATCTCTCTGCAGCTTTAATGGCAAGTGATGTTTCCCTAAGCAGGAGGAGTTCAAGATTAGGGGGCATATTTTTGAGATTAGAGAAGAAAGATTTACAAAAGGTCATGAGGGGCAGTTTTGTTTTTACACAGAGAGTGGTTCATGCGTGAAATGAACTTGTGGAGGAATTGGTGGACGTTTGTGGGCCGAGTGCTGGCAGGTGGGACCAGTTTAGTTTGGGATTATGGACAGCATGGACTGGTTGGACCGAAGGGCCTGTTTCCGTGCGTGTATGATTCTGACACTATAAAGTCCCACGCAACCTCCTACGCTCCTGTGAAAAACAGCCGTGAAACTATTGAATGTCAGAGCAGGCTCAAAACCGAATCCTGCTTCTCTCTGCCTTTGTTGTATTCACAGGACCTGAGCAATAAGCCTCTCTATTCCAACTCATTTTATTTTAAGGCCTTGTTCACCTGCTGTGCTGTTCTGTCCTTCATGTATGGGACCATCTCAGCTGGAACTGGGCAGAGCAATGCTGAAAGGAATTCAATCCAAACAAGTGTAGCGGGAATGCACTGGGAGGGGGAGTGTAAAGAAAGGGATTACATTGTGAATGGTAGGTCTCCAGTATCCATATTCACTGATCCCATTTCCCCAAATTCTGGACTGACCCAAGAGGAAATAACCTTTGCATGCCTACCTTGAAAGTCAATAAAATCACACCTCACTCGACAAAACTCCAATGGAAACAAGCCCAGTTGATCCAACCTTTCCCCTCAATACAACTCACTCATTCCAAAGATCAATCCTGTAAAGCTCCTCTGAGTAGCCTCCAATCCATTTACACCCTTCCTTAAATGGAGAGATCAAAATGCACACATTATCTTCAAGATGCGTTTAGAATCGCTTCAGTGTCGGCCATTCAGCCCATCGAGTTCACACCGATGCCTCAGAAGAGCATCCCACCCAGACTCAACTCCCTACCTTATCCCCACAACCCTGCATTACCAATGGCTCATCCACCCAGCCTGCACATCCTGAACACTACAGGGCAATTTCCCATGGCCAATGCACCTAACTTGCTCACCTTTAGACCGTGTGAGGAAGCAGGAGCAACCAAAGGAAACCCACGCAGACATGGGGAGAATGTGCAAACTCCACACGGACAGTCGCCCCGAGGCTGGAATCAAACCTGGGTCCCTGGCGCTGTGAGGCTGCAGTGCTAACCACTGAGCCATCATACAGTCTCACAATGCCCTGTATACTGAAGCATAACATCCTTAATTATTTACTCAAATTTCACTTGTAATGGAGGCGAGGATCCCATTAGCCCTAATCACTTGCTGTATCTGCATATTTACTTTCTGTGACTAATTAACTAGAACACCTAGATCCTTGTACATATCTGTCATTGGGAAGATGTGAAAAATGTGAAATTGTTTACTTTGGCTGGAAAAATAATAAGAAAGCAGACTGTTATTCACAAGAAGGATTCTGAGGCATGAGGCCATAAATCTATTAAAAAGGCTGTGGTAACAGAACATTTAGAAACTCATAAAGTAACAAACCAGAGTTGACATAGTTTCACAAAAGGAAAATTATGCCTGAGAAATTAATAATGACTCTTTAAGGACAGAACATGTAGGATAGGGAAAGGGGGACCCAATAGGTGTAAAATATTTGGAAAAGACATTGTGACGTACTCCACATATGGTTTCTTACTAAGGTAGGAACTCATGGTGATCAGGCTAGTACATTCACAAGGATCGGATAGCTTATCGAGTTGAGTAAAGAGAGCTTTCTCTTGGTGTCAACTTGTACCTAGTGGAATGTCATGGGGATCAGTGCAGGGTCGACAATTTAAAATCTGTATTAATGACTTTGATGAGAAAAGGGAATGTATTATAGCCAAATTTGCAGATGACTCAAAAATGGATGGGAAGGCTAACATTGAGGATGGTGCAAGATGTCCACAGAGGGATATAAACAGGTTTAAGTGAGCAGGCAGAATCTCAGCAGATGGAATATAACGTGGGAAAATGTGAGTTTCTGCACTTTAGCAGGAAGAACAGAAGAGCTGAATATGATTTAAATTGAGAGAGAACACAGAAAGCTACAGCACGGTGGGATTTGGGGACTGGTCCCAATGCGTGAATCAGAAAAATTCTAACACCCAAGTTCAGAGAAAGCAAACAAAATGTTGGCCTTTACTTCAAAAGCAATGGAATATTAAATTGGGGAAGGTTCTCCCAAGACTGTCCAAGGAACTAGTTAGACAACACTGATTGTAGGAACTGCCAGTGCTGGAGAATCTGAGATGGCAAGGTGTAGAGCGTCTAGAGCTAGAAGATGGATAAAGGAACAGATAGATGGAGAGGAGACAGACAGGTCAAAGAGGCAGAGGATGGAGCCAGTAAAGGTGAGTGTAGGTGGGGAGTTAGGGAGGGGATAGGTCACTCCAGGGCGAACAGACAGGCCAAGGAGGCAGGATGAGGCTGGTAGGTAGGAGATGGGGGTGGGACTTGAGGTGGGAGGAGGGGATAGGTGGGAGGAAGGACAGGTTAGGAAGGCGGGGATGAGGTGGACTGGTTTTGGGATGCGGTCAGGGGAGGGGAGATTTTGAAGCTTGCGAAGTCCACATTGATACCATTGGGCTGCAGGGTTCCCAAGCGGAATATGAGTTGCTGTTCCTGCAACCTTCAGGTGGCATCGTGGTAGCACTGCAGGAGGCCAGGATGGGCATGTTGTCTGAGGAGTGGGAGGGAGAGTTGGAATGATTCACAACGGGGAGGTGCAGTTGTTTGTTGCGAACCGAACGTTGGTGTTCCACAAAGCAGTCCCCAAGCCTCCGCTTTGTTTCCCCGATGTATAGGAAGCCACAATGGGAACAGCGGATACAGTATACCATCTTCTCATGTTCTTCTTTATCCATCTTCTATCCGCTGCCCCGTCTCTCCCTATTTATTCAGAATCCCTTTCCCCTCCCCCATTTCTGAAGAATGGCCCAGACCTGAAAGGTCAGCTTTCCTGCTCCTCTGATGCTGCTTGGCCTGCTGCGTTCGTCCAGCTCCACACCTTGTTATCTTAGACAACTCTGATGATGTGGTGAGTTTTGGTCCCTTTACATAAGGGAAGATAGACTGGCATTGAAGCAGCCCAGAGAAAGTTCACCAGGCTGATATCAGGGTGGGGGCTGACCTTTGAGGAAATGTTGAGTAGCATGTACCTGCATTTGTTGAAGTTTAGAAAGATAAGAGAATATCTTATGGAAACATAAAGGATTTTTAGGGAGCTTGTCAAGGTTAATGTGGAAATGTTGTTTCCCCTTGAGGGAATATCCAGAGGGTACAATCTCAGAATAAGGGGTCACCCTTTTAAGACAGAGATGAAGAGGAATTTCTTCTTTCAGAGGTTAGTGAATCTGTAGAATTCTTTACCACGAAGGGTCATCGAGGCTTGGTCATTAAGTTAATTCGAGGCTGAGATAGATCGATTTTTAATCAATAAGTGAGTCAAGGGTTACAGGGTAAAGGCAGGAAGCTGGAGTTGAGTAATATCAGATCAGCCATGATCTCATTGAATGGGCTGAATGGCCTAATTCTGCTTCCAAGTCATATGGTCTCATAATGCCTCATAATTCTCCTTTTGAATAATGCCCTGCTTTTTTAAAAAAAATTTTCCTAAGTGAACAATTTCACATTTTGCACATTGTTGCCTGATTCTTGTCCACTCACTTCATTCAACTTTATCAAAAAACTACTTTCACCCTCACACACTCATCTGCCTTCAATGTTATTCAACTCAACTACTCCTTTTGGTTCCAGTTCCCACACTCAAGTGATTTCTCTTGAATTCCCTATCTGTGACTATCTCATAATTATGACAGCTAGATATAGTCTCCCCTACAGATGAAACCGTCTCTATGCCAGTCCTGTCAAACACTACCACCTCTAGGCCACTCACCCACCCTGACTTGGAAATATATTGCTGTTCTTTCACTGTTACTGGCTCAAAATCCTGGAATTCCTTCCCTAAGGACATTATGGATCAACTCAGAGCACATGGACTGCAGCGGTTCAAGAAGGCAGCTCATCACCACCTTCTCGAGGGCAACCAGGGACAGGTTAAAAAGTGCTGGCCAGTCAGAGATGCCCACTTCCCATGAATGAATATTAAACTAAAGTCTTTCATAATCTTAAACACCTCTTTAGCTTCAGAACTCTATGACAGTTCTGAGGAAGGGTCACCAGACCCAAAACATTAACTCTGATTTTCTCTTCACAAATGCTGCCAGACGTGCTCAGCTTTTCCAGCAGCTTCTGTTTTTGTTCCTGATTTACAGCATCTAGAGTTCTTTCGGCTTTTTTTTAACCTCTTCAGTTTTCCGTTCTCTCGAGAAATGAACACATTTCTAGACGGCAGTGACTTCTCAGGAGAGCTCATGGCACAGTGGGTAACGTTCGTACCTTTGAGCCTGACCTTCCAGATTGAAAATCAAAATCAGAAATCGCTGGAGAAACTCAGCAGATCTGTTGGTATCTGTGGAGAGAAATCCCAAGTTAACATTTCCAGTCTCAGAATGCCTGCAGATTCTATCCCACATTTCTCTGCCAAACAGATTAAACACGTCAATGGCAGTTGTCACTGTAGGCTGCAACATGCATGTAAAAGTGTCTGTTGCCATAGCAATCCGTGGCATGGGTTGGCAGGCCAGCTAGGCTGTTGTTGACAAGCTCCCTAACAGTCCTTTATGTTTCCATAAGATTTTCTCTTATTTTGCTAAACTTCAACAAATGCAGGTACAAGCTACTCAACCTCTCCTCAAAAGTCAGTCCCCCCCCCCCCCAGCAGTGTCTGCCTAGTGAACCTTCTCTGAGCTGCCTTAATGCAGGTCTATCTTTCCTTAGATAAAGGGACCAAAACTCACCACATCATCAGTGTTGTCTAACTAGTTCCTTGGACAGCCCTGGTAAAACCTTCCCCATTTCAATATTCCATTCCTTTTGAAGTAAAGGCTAACATTTTGTTTGCCTTCTCTGTGCTTGGATGTTAGTATTTTTCTGACACATGCTTTGTGACCGACCCCCAAATCCTATTGTGCTGTAGCTTACCGTGTTCTTTCTCAATTTAAATAAATTGAGGTGAGGCTTAATCACTGAGCTAGGATTCAGAACCTTCTCTTTACACTGTGGTGGAGATCACACCTGCTGTTGGGCAGCGAACTGCTTTTATCTGGTTGGTCACTTCCTTCTTTAAAGGTCTGTAGATACTGGAGTTGGGAAATAAGATCACAAACACAGACTGGTTTGGCAACGGAGATAGAAACACAGCTAACGAGAATGTTATGTGGTGAAATGTGCCTTTAAAATGGATTGTCTGCCCTGTTACTTTTGAAGAGAGGACATGGAGTCATACAGCACAGGAGCAAACCCTTCAGCCCAACCAGGCCATGCTGACTGGGTGTCCCAAAACAAATCTAGTCTCATTTAGCTGCATTTTGGCCCATATCCCTCTAAAGCTTTCCTATGCATGTTCCTGTCCAAATGTCTTTTAAATGTTGTAACTGTACCTGTATCCACTGCCTCCTCTGGCTGTTCATTCCAGACACACACCACCCTCAGCAGGAAAAAGTTGCCCCTTAGATCCCTTTAATATGTTTCCCCTCTCACCTTAAACCTAATCCCTCTAGTTTTGGACTCCTCCACTCTGGGGAAAAAAATACTTGACTAATCACCTTATCCATGCCCCTCATGATTTTATAAACTTCTACAATGTCACCTCTCAACCTCCAAAGCTCAAAGAAAAACAGTCCCAGCCTCTCCTTATAACTCAAATGCTCCAGTCCCTTAAGACTTTCCGAAGAACTTTTTCTAAAATTTCCATCATTTCCTTAATAATTGATTTGTGTTGTAAAGCTGGTACCGAAGTGTTAGCTCCTTGGAAAGCGGGGCAAATAGCATTGGCTTTTTTCAAAAATTAAACAGAAGAGGTATAAATGGGTGGAGTCAGCCTCACACAGACCCAGGAGTTTAGTTTTTGCTTTAAGTTGTTGAGGCTTTGGAGTTAAAGCTGCTAGATATAGCTCCCTCTCTCTCTGCTGTTTTAAAAAGCTTGAGTTCACTTTCTGCTGCTACATTCCTTCTGTCAATGGTCCTTCTCCTGGACAGGAGGAGATAGCAAGTGAGGGAAATCTGTTTTGCTGAATTTGCCTTTGCCAAGGGCATGTTTATGGGATGCTGCTATATTGCAGCAGCTGATAAGTAATAGTTAAACAGTTTATTATTTTGTTTAGGAAATAGTAGGAACTGCTGACGCTGGAGAATCTGAGATAACACAGTGTGGAGCTGGATGAACACAGCGGGCCAAGCAGCATCAGAGGAGCAGGAAAGCTGACGTTTCGGGTCTAGACCCGAAATGTCAGCTTTCCTACTCCCCTGATGCTGCCTAACCTGCTGTGTTCATCCAGCTCTATACCTTGTTACCTCTATTATTTGTTTAAGTGTTTAATAGAGTTAACATTATGCTGGTTTTTCTATTTTTAATTGTGTTTTAACTGTGCGTAAGAATAAAGTGTGTTTTGCTTAAAGCCTGGTAGTTTGACCAATCGAATTACATCTGGAATTCAGTGCCTTTAAATAAGATAAAGTTTAGGGTCTAAGCTAGCTCCTTGATAATCTATTCGGGGGTTTGGTCTGGTCCGTAACACTGGGTTTCAGCATTATGGAGGGCACTGGTTCACTGTACTGTGCAGAGACTGTGATGGTGTTGTTGCTTGACTGTGGTCTAATCTGTGTTGTGTTTGCAGGTTATCTGTTCCTATGTCTTTATGCCCATCGCCTACATGATGGGAGTGGACTGGAATGATTCCTTTCTCGTTGCTGAACTGATTGGGATCAAGCTGTTCCTTAACGAGTTTGTGGCTTACCAGAAGCTCTCTGTCTACCAGAAAAACCGACTGAATGGTGTCGCAGAGTTTATCAATGGCAAGAAGCAGTGGATTTCTGTAAGTACGTGCGTGAACAGCAAGTACCAAAGGTTTAATCTCAAAGGAAAGACTCAACAGGCCGAGAGTTTTTATCCCTGACTGTTGGAGACGGAGGGTGACAGATCTGTATAAAATCCTGAGGGGCATGGATAGAGTGAATAGGGTAGGGTAGGCGAGTCCAAAGCTAGGCTTAAGGTGAGAGGGGATAGATTTAAAAGGGACCTAAAGGGAGAACCTTTTCACACAGAGGGTGGTGCGTGTATGGAACGATCTGCCAGAGGAAGTGGTGGAGGCTGGTACAGTTACAACTTTTAAAAAAGCATCTGGACAGGTGTGCAAGTAAGAAAGGTTTAGTGTGATGTGGGCCAAATGCAGGAAAATGAGACGAGCTTAGTTTGGGGAACCTGATCGTGGATAATTTGGACCAAAGGGTCTGATTCCATTCCATATGACTCTATGACTGAGGCAGTCGCAAAGATTCTGTCAGCTAACCCTTCCTCTCATGGGTTCAAATCCAGTGATAGTGACAATTCAATGTGCCATCCAATTCCAATTTGTTCTGGTTTACAAACTGACTGTGCAGCTCACCACAGCAAGTCCGAGGATAGTCTGAGTTTCCCGATTCTAGGTAGAATGGCGGAAAGGGACTAATTACGTTGGAGTAGCTCCCCAATGCATTCCAGCAGCTGGACAAGCTCAAAGTGGATCTGGTGCTCTCTGCATAGAGCTGAACAGGCACAATATTGGTGTGAGGCCAGAATGCTGGGTGGATTAAATAAGACATGCTGACAGATCACAGAGATCCAGTTCTCCAGCGAGGTGCCCACTGTTTGCAAAGGCCACAACTCAGGCCCAGGACCTTTCAGCAGAGAGTCTTGGTCCCTCTGAAATACTCATTTAGATCTCCATCCCATTCCACCTTGTCATGTTCTCCACCCTGCCACAGCAGTGCCCTGCCTTCGCCAGCACAGCTACATTGACCGCTCTCCTGTCACCTGCCTGTAATCTAGCAGTAAGCACAGACGAAGGCCCTCACTCTGGTCAAAGTGATTAAGAAAGCCCCATCACCCCCAGTTGACCCCCAGCCCCAGCAAAACCAATGGACATTCAGCCAGGTTTACAGCTAAGCTCAGTTAGAGACAGAAAGACCCTGCAGATGCTGGAAACCAAGGGAGGCAAACAGGAGGCTAGAAGAACACAGCAGGCCAGGCAGCAGCTGGGGGAAAGGAGCTTTCCTGAAGAAGGGTAAAGCGTTGACCGCTACCTAATCTCAATCCATCTGAGCAAATCAGGAAGCAAAAATCTTCAAATCCCAGGGATATAAGGTGGCCTATCTTCCTAACATCAGCCAGCATTAGGTTCTGGTGATTTCACATCCAAACAGGATGAAAACAATCTCAGAGATCACAGATTAAAGGATTGGCCTTGTTTTCACTGGGCTTTAAAAGAGTGAGGGGCCTGATTCAAAGGGTAGATGATCCCCAATGGTCTTGACCAAAGAAAGGATGTTTCCTCTTGTGGATGACACCAAAACCATAAGCTTAAAATTTGGGCGTGTCCTTGTGGGCCTGGGAAAAGAATTTCTTTTCTCTCAGACAGCTTTGCGATTTTAATGCTCTGCTTTGGAGCTGGTTATGGAATATTTTTAAGAAGAACACAGATGGATTCCAATTGGGCAGGAGAGCCAGGGATTATCATCATGCGGAATTTAGAACACAATCAGATCAGCCATTATCCTGTTGGTTGGTAGAGCAGGCTTGAGGGGCCGAATGGTCATCTCCAGATTTAGATAGACTTATTTAGTACTGAACAGACTCTTTGGTCCAACTCATCCCCGCCATCCAGACATCCCAATCTGATCTAGTCCATTTGCCAGCGTTTGGCCCATGTCCCTCTAACCCCTGATAATAAAATGTGAGGCTGGATGAACACAGCAGGCCAAGCAGCATCTCAGGAGCACAAAAGCTGACGTTTCGGGCCTAGACCCTTCTAGGGTCTAGGCCCGAAACGTCAGCTTTTGTGCTCCTGAGATGCTGCTTGGCCTGCTGTGTTCATCCAGCCTCACATTTTATTATCTTGGAATCTCCAGCATCTGCAGTTCCCATTATCTCTCCCTCTAACCCCTTCCTATTTATGTCCCCATCCAGATGCCTTTTGAATGTTGTAACTGTACCAGCCTCCACCACTTCCTCTGGCAGCTCATTCCATACACACACACCGCTCTGTACGAAGAAGTTGCCCCTCCGGTCCTTTTAAATCTTCCCCCCCTCACCTTAAACCTATGCCCCTCTAGTTTTAGTCACCCTTTACCCTGGCAAAAAAACCCTTTTCTTTTCACCCTATCCATGCCCCTCATGACTTTACAAACCTCTATAAGGTCATCCCTCAGCCTGCTATGCTTCAGGGAAAAAGTCCCAGCCTATTCGGCCTACCCTATAACTCAAACCTTCCCGTCCTGGCAACTTGCTTGTAAATTTTTTTTTCTGTAACCTTTCAAGTTTAACAGAAGGGTGACCAGAATTGTGTGCAGTAATGTAAAAGGGGCCTCACCAATGTCCTGTACAGCCACAACATGACGTCCAACTCCTATACTCAATGCTAATGGGAACTGCAGATGCTGGAGAATTCCAAGATAATAAAATGTGAGGCTGGATGAACACAGCAGGCCAAGCAGCATCTCAGGACCACAAAAGCTTTTGTGCTCCGGAGATGCTGCTTGGCCTGCTGTGTTCATCCAGCATCACATTTTATTATCCTATACTCAATGCGCTGACCAATAAAGGCAAGAGTACCAAACACCTTCCTCACCGCCCTGTCTACCTGCAACTCCACTTTCAAGGAACTATGAACCTGCCCTGCAAGGTCTCTTTGTTCAGCCACACTCCCCAGGACTTTGACATTCAGTGTATAAATCCTGCCCCGCTTTACCTTTCCAAAATGCAGCACCTCACATTTATCTAAATGGAACTCCATTTGTTTGTAAATTGGGAGTGTTTACTGGAAGGATTCTGGAAAAGGTTTATGTTTTCTCCTTTGTCACTGTAGGTCAGAGCAGAGATATTATCTACATATGCTCTTTGTGGCTTTGCAAACTTTTCATCAATCGGGATAATGCTTGGAGGACTCTGTAAGTAACACAAACAGAATCAGACAATTGCAGTCAATGTTGAGGAAACCTTTGATATGACCACTTAATCTCCTACAAACTTCAAGTGCTTTTCAAACCATGTCCGTTAACCATTGTGTTCTGCTTTCTTTTGCCCATTCGGGGCTCTATTTGCTTTCCCTTTTCACCCAAAGCCATCCCCTTTGAGACTCTCTGTGGATTGCATTAACCGAATGAAAGTGAAGGCACTTCATCAGAGTAACACAGCTTGGGAGATGCGGAGATTGTGAACAATCCTTGATAAGTTCACCCTCCATCCTTCTGTCTTGCTGAGTGAGCGCGAGGACAGTCGTGTCCATCTCATGACCAAGACTGCACATCACCCAGGAGACAATCCCTGCTCTGTTTCACTGGATTAGGATCAGACGAGACCTTGCTGGATCTGTCCATTCTGTACTCCATTGCAGACTGTTGCACAGCATCATCTCAACTGACAGCAACTTCCTTCTGAGTCATACAGTTGCTGTAGCACAGGGAGAGGCCATTTGATCCATCACTTCGTGCCAGCTCTCCAAATGAAGAGGCCACTCAGTGCCCATTCTCCTGCTTTCCTCCCTTTCCGATAATGGTCTCTCTCCCTTTCGAAGGCCTCGCTGAATGTATCTCTGTCACACTCTCACACAGTGCATCCCAGACCTTAACCACTCACCGCACAACAGACTTTTTTTCTCTGATCGCGTTCACTCCTTTTGCTAGGGGAGTTCTATACCCAGACCTCGAACATTGTGCACCCTCTGTGTGGTGGGGTGGGGGGGTCCGTAGTGTGATTTCAGGTGTCGTAGCGAAACTTGCTTCATAACAGCAAAGTCACTAGGCCACTATTTGTGTACAGTTCTGGTGACCACACTGCCAGAAGGATGTGGGTGCTTTGGAGAGGGTACAGAATAGGGTTACCAGGATGTTGCCTGATTTGGGGGATTGTAGCTATGAAGAAAGTTTGGATAGACTGGGTTTGTTTTCTCTGGAATGCAGGAGGTTGAGAGGCAATCTGATAGAAGTTTGTAAGAAAGTGAATGGTACAGATAGAGTGGAAAGTATGAGGCTTTTTCCCAGGGTGGAGGGGTCAATTACCGGGGTGGGGGGGTGCACAGGTTCAAGCTGCAAGAGGGGCAGTTTGAAAAAGATGTGCGAGGCAGGTTTTTCACACAAAGGGTGGTGAGTGCCTGGAACGCGTTGCCAGAGGAGGGGGTGGAAGCAGACACAACAGCAGCGTTCGGGAAGCACCAGGATGAACACATGGATAGGGAGGGAATAGAGGGATATAGATCCTGTAAGTGAAGACAGTTTTAATATGGAAGTGTTAGCACAGGCTTGGAGGGCCGAAGGGCCTGCTCCTGTGCTGTATTGTTCTTTTAAGCTTGGTAAAGACATTTGGGGTGAAAGAACATGCTGCGATTTAATGTTGATAGTCATTGAAACTGATAAAGTTAGATTGTAAAGTATGAGTTGCATCTGAGTTGAAGATAAAGAGATTGTATTTACATAACACCTTTCACATCCTTGAAATGTGTCACAGCCAATAAAACTTTATTTAAGTGAAAATACAACTGACGTCATGTGGAGAAATGTAATAGCCAGTTGGTGCACTGTAAGATCCCACAACTGGGGAGGTGGGCTGGTGCTGATTGAAAGATAACAGCTGGCCAAAACACAAGAAGGACTCTCTGCTTTTCCGTGTGCAGTCCCATAGGACAGTTTACAGAAAGTCCAAAGGAACCTCAGTTACACGTCCCAACTGAAGTAGTGCACATCTAGCAGGGCAGAATGGCCTCAGCACTGTGTAGAAGGCATCAGCTGAGGCCATGGTTAGTGGCCCCCTAGAGTCAGGTTTTAGGTGTGATCTACACACACACACACACCCACACACACATACACACACACTTACATACATGCACACACACACACTCACATACATGCACACACACACACACACACACACACACACATGCATGCACACACACACGTGCACACACACACACATACACAGACACACACACACACTTACATACATGCACTCACACACATACACACACACGCACGCACACATACACATGCACACATACACACAGACACGCATGCACACGCACATGCACACACAGACACGCATGCACACACACACAGACACGCATGCAGACACATATACACACACACGCACACACACACACATGCACACACACACACAAACACACTCACACGCATACACACACACGCACACACACACACACATGCGCACACACACACACAAACACACTCACACGCATACACACAGTCACGCACACACACACATGCGCACACACACATTGCACACACACACAGACACGCATGCATGCACACAGACACGCATGCACACACACACACAGACACGCAAGTGGTTATATTCAATACTGAACAATGCACATAGTGTTCAGAGCAGATTGCTTCACTTCCCACCTCTAACTCGATGGCCTTAAAGCTGAGCAAAGGAATCTTACCTGAGGCCCAACATCAGGTCTTTGCTGAAACTCTCTCGCCTCTAATTCCAAAGGTTGTACGTTCAAACCCCACTTCAGAAACTGGAGACTGACTGCCCAGTGCAGAGCTGAGGGTGCCCTATGCTGCCAGAGATGCTGCCATTCTGGACAGACATGAAACTGAAACCCGTCCTTCTCTCTCGGGTGGATCGCAAACATGCATTAGTTGTATAGGAGCAGGTTGGCTCTTCGATCCTGCTTTACCATTCAGTATGGATCATTACTGATCTGTTAGCGTAATGCTATATTCGTGCTCTTTCCTCTCATGCCCCTCAGTGCTTTTAAATGATCCTCAACTTTCTGGATGAAGAGGAAGGGAACACTTTGACTAACTGATAAGCACTTCTAATCAGTAAACAAAATGAGTCAAATGTGGTTACGTGGGTCACCTGACTGTGTTAGAAAAAACTTTGTAGACATGGGATTTGAACTCGTACCTTCCAGAACATTAGCTGAGGGATCTTACGTTGCTAGAAGCAAAAATGCTACCCCCCTCCATACTTCACATCAGATTTTATGAAGAGTTATTTGGCCATTACATTGCGAACCTGGTGATGTTACAATTACACCACTGCCTCGCGAGAGACCTCTGCCAGGTGTCATGGCCAGTGTGCACCCTTCCACCAACATCATCTACAGGAATAGTGCCAGACGACTGGAGGATAGCAAATGTGGTTCCCCTGTTCAAGAAGGGGAGTAGAGACAACCCTGGTAATTATACACCAGTGAGCCTTACCTCAGTTGTTGGTAAAGTGTTGGAAAAGGTTATAAGGGATAGGATTTATAATCAACTAGAAAAGAATAAATTGATTAGGGACAGTCAGCACAGTTTTGTGAAGGGAAGGTCGTGCCTCATAAACCTTATTGAGTTCTTTGAGAAGGTGACCAAACAGGTAGATGAGAGTAAACTGGTTGATGTGGTGTATATGGATTTCAGCAAGGCGTTCAATAAGGTTCCCCACAATAGACTATTGTACAAAATGCGGAGGAATGGAATTGTGGGAGATATAGCAGTTTGGATCGGAAATTGGCTTGCTGAAAGAAGACAGAAGGTGGTGGTTGATGGGAAATGTTCATCCTGGAGACCAGTTACTAGTGGTGTACCGCAAGGGTCGGTGTTGGGTCCACTGCTGTTTGTCATTTTTATAAATGACCTGGATGAGGGCGTAGAAGGATGGGTTAGTAAATTTGCAGACGATACTAAGGTCAGTGGAGTTGTGGATAGTGACGAAGGATGCTGTAGGTTGCAGAGAGACATAGATAAGCTGCAGAGCTGGGCTGAGAGGTGGCAAATGGAGTTTAATGCAGACAAGTGTGATGTGATGCACTTTGGTAAGAGTAACCGGAAGGCAAAGTACTGGGCTAATGGTAAGATTCTTGGTAGTGTAGATGAGCAGAGAGATCTTGGTGACCATGTACACAGATCCTTGAAAGTTGCCACCCAGGTTGACAGGGCTGTTAAGAAGGCATACAGTGTTTTAGCTTTTATTAATAGAGGGATCAAGTTCCGGAACCAAGAGGTTATGGTGAAGCTGTACAAAACTCTGGTGTGTCCCCATTTGGAGTATTGCGTACAGTTCTGGTCACCGCATTATAAGGAGGATGTGGATGCGTTGGAAAGGGTGCAGAAGAGATTTACTAGGATGTTGCCTGGTATGGAGGGAAGGTCTTACGAGGAAAGGCTGAGGGACTTGAGGCTGTTTTCATTAGAGAGAAGAAGGTTGAGAGGTGACTTAATTGAAACATAAAATAATCAGACGGTTAGATAGGGTGGATAGGGAGAGCCTTTTTCCGAGGATGGTGATGGCGAGCACGAGGGGGCATAGCTTTAAATTGAGGGGTGAAAGATATAGGACAGATGTCAGAGGTGGTTTCTTTACTCAGAGAGTAGTAAGGGAATGGAATGCTTTGCCTGCAACAGTAGTAGATTCGCCAACTTTAGGTACATTTAAGTCGTCATTGGATAAGCATATGGACATACATGGAATAGTGTAGGTTAGATAGGCTTCAGATCGGTATGACAGGTCAGCACAACATCGAGGGCCGAAGGGCCTGTACTGGGCTGTTATGTTCTATGTTCTATTTATCACAATCAGTCACTGCATGCAAAAAAGGCAAAGGTGACTGCTTTGAAAGGCGATACGTGAATGCAAATCTGCCTGTCCCTAAGAATCAACTCCCTTTTGTTTCTGCAGCTGCCATGGTTCCAGGCCGTAAGAGCGAGATATCATCGATTGTCATGCACGCCCTGTTTACAGGATTTGTCACATCGCTGGTGAATGCGTGTGTCGCAGGTGAGCAAGAGGGATCTATCCTCGACTCTGGAGCATATGGCATGCTCCCCTACCCCTCCCCCAAGTAAAACAGAGCCATTGATGCCTGAAGGTCCCATTTCACGCTGGCCCTCTCTCAGTCATTGTGTGGGCACCACATTGTTGGAAGGATGTGTGTGCATTGAGAGAGAGCACAGAAGCATTGATAAGAATGAGGAGCCTCGGCGATGAGGGTAGATCAAAGCAGTTGGGAACAGAAACAAAAGCAGAAATTGCTGGAGAAACCTGGCAGCATCTGAAAATTAGAGTTAGCATTTTGGGCCCAAGGATCCTTCCTCAGAACTTGAAGAAACTGGGATTGTTCAACTTGGAGAAATGAGATTTGACAGAGGTGTTCAAAATAACGAGTGAGCTGGATAGTATAGATAGGGTGAAGCTGTTCTGCTCATAAAACAGTGAAGAACAAAAGGGGTGCAGATTTAAAGTGATGTGCAAACAAAGTGAGGATGATGTGAGAAGGAACAGTAGCACAGTGGCTCAGTGAAACAGTGCTGCCTCACACTGCCAGGGACGCAGCTTGATTCCAGACTCGGGCAACTGTCTGTATGAAGTTTGCACATTTTATCCACGTCACATCGGTTTCCTCCCACAGTCCAAAGATGTGCAAGTTAGGATGGATTGGCCATGGGAAATTGCCCCGTTGTGTTCAGGGATTTGCTAGCTAGGTGGATTAGCCATGGGAAGTGCAGGGTTACAGGGATAGGGGGGTGGGTCTGGGTGGGATGCTCTTCAGAGGGTCAGTGTGACTTGATGTGCCAAATGGCCTGCTTCCATACTGTAGGGATTCTATGCTGCGCACACAATGAATAGTGAGCGGAAAGAAGGTACTGCCTGGAAATGTGGTGGAGGCAGGTTTAATTGAGGCATTCAAAGGATGGTTAGTTGGATAGAAATGGAGTGTAGGGATGGGGGTAAAAGGCAGGGGATAGAACCAAAGCAGGCTTTATGGGCTGAAGATCCTCCTTCCATGCCTAATGTATACTGTGAACTATTTTCTGTGCATTAGGAATCCTCATTGTGCCTATGGAATCTGTACACTGTGTGAGCTACCTCAGCAGCAGCTTTTTCAATGTAACCAGTGACAACCTGTTGACCTGTTGCAGAGACCTCTACAGCAGGTGAGTTTGTCCTGAGGACAGCGCAGAACCTGAAGGTTGAAGCTGACCTCTGCCTGTGCTGCAGAGAAAGACAGCACAAATCAAACACACTATTAACACACGCATTCCACTATTTAGTCAGTAAGCCTTTCTCACACCAGCAGCAGAAACCAACTTCACCTCCTTTCTGACCTAACCAAGAGGCCTGCAGGTTGTAAGTGGACTCTTTCCCGCCTGAATCTCCTCAAGACTGATTGCTTGATGGTTCTTTGTCATGGCTATTATTGTTCTTATTTATCCCTGGGATAGGGGAACCACCAGCATTTATTACCCGTCCCCAGTTGCCCTTGAGAAGTGGTGAGCTGCCTTCTTAAACATCTGCAGTCCACATGTTGTGGATTGGCCCACAATGCCATTAGGCTGGGGGGTTGGAATTCCAGGATTTTGACCCAGTGACAGTGAAGGATCGCCGATATATTTCCAAGTCAGGTTGGCGAATGGCTTGGAGGGGAACTTGCAAGTGGTTATATTCCCATGTACCTGCTGCTTTTGTCCTTCCAGGTGGTAGAGGCTTCAAATTTGGATGGTATGGTCTAAGGAGCCATGGTGAGTCACTGCAGTGCACCTTGTAGATGGGACACCCTGCTGTTACTGAGCTTCAGTGGTGGAGGGAGTGAGTAGTAGCACTGGTGGATGGGATGTGGCTGGGGTTGATGTTGTCAGATCTGCACTCATCCAGGAAACCTTGGAGTATTCCATCACAGCCAGTTCATGACACAGCGAGACCCTTGACTGGGTAGCAAATGCCCATCACCACCAGCAGATGTGTAGTCTGGGCTCTCTCTGTGTGGGACCTGGCAACCTCCCTTGACCAAACCCTTCCTTTCATTTAGAGACAACAAGGTGTAGCACTAGATGAACACAGCAGGCCAAGCAGCATCAGAGGAGCAGGAATGCTGACATTTCGGGCCTGGACCCTTCCGAAACATCAGCCTTCATGCTCGTCTGATGCAGCTTGGCCTGCTGTGTTCATCAGTTCTCAGAGTCTCCAGCATCTGCAGTTCCTACTATCCCTTCCTTCCATCTGCTCTGTATCATTGCAGGAAATTGCAAGGATCTGCAGCTTGTCACATAGTTGGGTTTTTTTTATCAAAAAGCAAATCTGGTGGAGTTCTGCCCATAGAACTGGAGTCATAGAGTTCTGTGCTGTGTGGAAATAGACCCTTCAGTCCATCTTGTCCATGCTGACCAATATCTCAATCTGACCTTTGCCAGCATTTGGCCCATATCCCTCTAAACCCTTCCTACTCATATACGCATCCAGATGCCTTTTCAATGTTATTGTACCAGTCTCCACCACTTCCTCTGGCAGCTCATTCTACCCATGCCACCCTCTGATTGAAAAGGTCATCCTTTGGGTCCCTTTTAAATCTTTCCTCTCTTGTCTTAAACTTATGCCCTCTGGTTTTGGATCCCCTCTCCCTAGGGAAAAAGCTGTTCACCCTATCCATGCCCCTCATGATTTTATACGCAGGTCACCGCTCAGCCTCCAACACTCCCAGCAAAACAGCTGAATCCCATTCAGCATCTCCCAATAGCACAAATCCTCCAATCCTGGCGACATGCTTGGAAATCCTATCTGAACCCTTTCAAGCTCCAGGGCATCTTTCTGCTACTGCTGCCAGATGGTGCTGTAGGAAACTGGCGTAAGCTTCCACATGGATGTACAACAGAAAACAGCTGTGATTGAAGAGCTGTAAGCACAGCCATGCCTCGAAGATCAGGAAAAACTTCTGGTGGTTGAGTAATGAGGTTAGACTTTGCCCTGAACCGTCGTTGCTGTCTCATTGACTTGTCAGACTAACCCTCCCTTTCTTTTCACAGTGTGGTGCTCAATGTGACTGGAACTATCACATTCACTGGAGAATGGTCAAGCGTCAATCAGAGTATAATATTTTTACATAAGTGTTGTGGTTTGTATAACAATAGTGTTTGTACAGTGTGAACGATGCCTATTTCCTCTGCTAACGAAGATAGCAATGTACATGTTGAACAGACCTATGTGTGACAAATCATATATCCTGAAGTGTGGAGACGATGCCAATTAATTCGTCACAGGCCAAGGACGGGAGATGTGAGGCCTGCAACATTTACACGTAGCAGTGACCATCCTTCCAGAATTGATTGGTCGATGTGCCACTTTATATTGTAATTTGATTGCTTTGCTTGTTGCTAGTTTGTGACATAAGCCTGTGATATCGGGGCTGAGGGAGAGGGAAGACAGAGTGTGTGACGCGCACACACACACACACACACACACACACACACACACACACACACACGGTGACGTCATCTCACAGCAGAGGTGACTGTTCAGCCCTTGATTTCCATGTTGGCTTTCTGTATTTAGTAAAATCTGGTCTGTCCTATCCCTCACTCCATGCCCCCAAACAACTCCCAGCACAAATCAATAAGGCACGCTCTGGCTCAAAGGAACCATAGCAGTGGTAAAGCTGATGACGCCTTGAAGGGAGGGATGGGGGTTTTCTTGCTGAGTGTTTACTTCCTTCAAGTGCCTCCAATTTCCTTTCGAAACTGTTGACTGTCTCAATTTCTACCATCCTCAGTAGCATCTAAAGGGGCAAGGGTAAGAGAGACAGCATTTATTGCCCATCCCTAATTGAGTTAAGAATTAACCACTTTGCTGTGGGTCTGGAGTCACATGTAGGCCGGACCAGGTAAGGACAGCAGATTTCTCAAAGGACATTGGTGAACCAGATGGGTTGTTTGTGTTATAGAACAGAGGGACCTAGGGGTTTAGGTGCATAATTCTTTGAAGTTTGCATCACAGGTACTCAGGGTGGTTAAGATGGTGTTTAGCACACTTGCCTTCATTGCTCAGACCTTTGAGTAGAGGAGTTGGGGCGTCATGCTGAGGTTGTACAGGATGTTGGTGAGGCCTCTTCTGGAGTACTGTGTCCAGTTCTGGTCAACCTGCAATAGGAAGGATGTTATTAAACTGGGGAGGGTTCAGAAATGATTTACCAGGATCTCGCTGGGAATGGATATCTTGAGATATGAAAATAGACTGGATAGGCTGGGACTATTTTCACTGGGAGGGTAGGAGGTTGAGGGGTGACCTTACAGAGCTTTATGAAATCATGAGAGGCGTGGACAGGGTGAATGACAAGAATTTTTCCCCTAGGTTGGGGGGGGTGTTTGAAACTGGAGAACATATTTGTAAACTGAAAGGAGAAAGAACGTGAGGGACAGCTGTTTTACACAGAGAGTGGTTTCTGACCAAACTTCCTGAGGATGTGAGTACAGTTACAGTATTGAAAAGATGTTTGGGTACCTTCATGAATAGGAAAGGATTGGAGAGATATGAGCCAAGTGGGACTAGTTTAGCTTGGTCTGCTTGGACCAGAAGGTCTCTTTCTGTGCTGTATGACTCTATGATTGATAATGGCTACCATTAGAGTAGCTTTTCATTCCAGATTTTAATGGATTGAAGTTTCACCATTTGCTATGGTGGGATTTGAACCTACATCCACAGAGCATTAGCTGGGGCCCTGGGTTACTAACCCGGCGAGATTACCAGTTACCAATGACATTTGCTATGCCCAGTAGTGAGCAATGGGATGCTGAGGGTGGAGTGACGTCCCCACCCCACTCCAGTTCTGATCATTTCTGTGACTCCACAATGTCAGAATTAAGTCTGCTTATGTCCTTCCCCTTCTCCAATCCTGGTTCTTATGTTCCCGCTTGTTCATTTGCCTGACAGACCATCCTCTAGAAGGTTCTTCTAGCACATTGACAAAGCCCCTGCCTCTGTGCCAGGAGGTCGAAGCCAATTCCCGCCTGCTCCAGAGGTGTGTGTCATAGCATCATTGAACACATTGGTTAGGAGTGATATCACAGACTGCACTCTGGACTAAGACGCAGCTGAAACCCCGACAAGCTGTCTGCCGCCTGTCATTCACACTCTGGAGAGAAGGCGTTCACACCCGCTATTTGGTTGGATGATGGGGGAGGGGGTTGTGGGAAGTAGGTCTGCACCTATAAGGATCTATGCATGGTCCGGTAGATCGCTGAGCTGCCTGCTGGCACATTCCTCTCTTTGGTATTTTCTCTCTATCCAAGTAGTCCTCACCCTTTTTCCCTTCAGCTGGAGTGGAATGCAGTGATCCTGGGCAAGACTCTCGTGGGCCCTATCGTGGCTGGGCAGACCGCTGCATTGCCAGGGGCGCAGTCTCCCCCTGTCCCCGCACCTACTAGAACCCCCTGGGGAGCAGGGAGGACATTCTATCCCAACCCTCAGCACCAACATCAAGCTAGCAGTCTCTGTAACTGGGACCATTGTGAGGATGGGCAGAGATGGTAGATGTTCATGTGCCCTATGGTGAGATGTAGCTGCCACTCCTGTTCTGCTAGTGCAGGATATGGCCTAGAAGACCCGGGAGGCCTGTACCTCAGCCATGGTCCCACTGGGAGCTCTCAGTCCAGTTAGTGGAGTAGGTTATTGAGTCTCTCGCATCCAAACAGTGATTGGAAACAGCCATAACCCACTCAAAATCCCACCGTTCAGAGCCACAATAATTCGCTCTGGGATTTGCTGCAGCTCCCAAAAGGACAATAACACTGACATAGTGCCGTTTGCAACCTCAGGATGTCCTCAGGAGCAAGTCAGCTGCATACTGAAGCCCACACACTGTTGTAATGTAGGAAATGGGACACAGCAAGGTCCCAATCTCAGCTCCCTTGTGATAATCAGGCGACAGCCCCAAAATTCCAGGCACTCTGAGAGAGGAACTGGAGCAGTGGAAGCTTCAGGAAGTTTCAACATCCAATGATTAAATCCCCTGCTCCCCATCCAGCACCATCCGAAGCCTGGACTGCACCCCCTTACCGAACCACACCCCACCTCACACACAGACTATCTTCAAACTGCAGAGGCACACAGAGTCATCCAGCATGGAAACAGACCCTTCGGTCCAACTCATCTATGCCTACCTCACTGTCCCTACCACTCCACCTACCTTCCATTTTGCCCATGTGTCTTGCCACTTCACCCATCTGCCACTCTGTCCATTCGGCCCCTCACTAGAATTCACTGCTATCACATGGGGGTGGGGTTGCAGTTCTATGACGTAGCTCTCTGAGGGACGCTGCGTTCTCTGTTCCTGGCACAGCCAGGCAACGAGCGGCCCAGAAGAAATTGAGGTGGCGAAATGTTCGACAGTAACTGCTGCTCCTCGTGAGGTCCAAGCCAGTACTTGGGATCCACACCAACATTGGGCTGGGATTTTTGGCCGGAAGATAAAGACTGGCCAGGTCACTCCAGAGTGTTCCCAACCTTCAACCATCCCAAAAAGGCGGAGAGAGCCTCAGCTTAGCATCTCATCCTAAAGAGGGCACCTCTGGCACTGCAGCGCTCCCTCAGCGCTATCCTGCCCAGCGCAGACTGGGTTCTGCAAGGGACAGAATTGGGACTTCAAGCCACAACATTCTCTCTCAAGAGATGAGGGTTTACCCTCCCTGAGCCTGTAGAGGGCAGCGCTGGTGTATTATGTGCAGACGCTTCTCAGCTGGGGGCGCCGACCATTCAAAAACTATCCCAACAATAAATCTGACGCCACCCGCTATTTAAGTGCTGACCAGCTTCTCAGCGGATAGCCGAAAAACTCTGTTTTTAATTTCAAAGGTACAAAGGTTATTCATAACAGTCATTATATATAAATATAGTCACTAAAGCAGTTCTGAAACTTTCTTACTGTAAGTATTTTTGGCTTTGTCAACTCAATAAATAAAATTCAATAAAAATGCTTCAATACTGGCATCAAACTATTCTTCATTTAACAAGGGTGACTGTGGTTCGTGGCTATCTAAAACAGAATGAAGACAATTTACACAGTAACTGGAGCAGAGGGTTAGCATCACTGCGTCAAGACGTGGGACTTGAAGCTAAACGCATTCCTGGTCTCTCTGAAAAACGACCTGTTTAAACAGTGAGCCGCAGCAAACAATTTGCAGAGTCTAGATGCGGAGTGGCCACATCAAACATGATTCATTTGTGAAAGCACTGCAAATCTCACCAATTAAAATAGAACTGAATCTCCAGCAAGCACAGGATAGTTACACACTGCATGAGAAACCGATCTCAGTCATTTTCAACAGTATGCGTTCCTGGAGTGATTGATAGGAGTTAAAGATTATCATTGAGGAAGACATACTATTGAAGCAGAGATAATGGGAACTGCAGATGCTGGAGAATCCAAGATAATAAAATGAGGCTGGATGAACACAGCAGGCCAAGCAGCATCTCAGGAGCACAATACTATTGAAGCATTTTGTCTCATATTCCCTGGTGCATTCCCCTGGCCATACTTTGGCCTTTATTGGTCAGCACATTGACTGTAGGAGTTGGGAGGTCATATTGTGGCTGTACAGAACGTTGGTTAGGTCACTTTCTCAAGGGGCACCTAAGGAAATACTGGCCCAGCCAGTGACCCCCACATCCCAGAAGTGAATAAAGAAAAACTTGGAATACTGGGTTCAATTCTGGTCTCACCGCTGTTGGAAGGAATTTATGAAAGTTGAAAGGGTTGAGAAAAGATTTACAATGAAGTTGCCAAAGTTGGAGGTTTTGAGCAAAAGGGAGAGTCTTAATAGGCTGGGGCTATTTTCCCAGAGCACTGGAAGCTGAGGGGTGGCCTTAGAGATGTTTATAAAGTCAGGAGGGGCATGGATAGGGTGAATAGCCAAGGTCTTTTCCCCAGGGTAAGGGAGTCCAAAACCAGAGGGCACAGGTTTAACCTGAGAGGGGAGGGATTTAAAGGGACCTGAGGGGCAACTTCTTCATACAAAGAGTGGTGTGTTTGTATGGAATGAGCTGCCAGAGGAAGTGGTGGAGGCATCTGGATGGATACATGAATAGGAAGGGTTTAAAGGGATATGGGCCAAACGCTGGCAAATGGGACTGGATTAATTTAGGATATCTGGTCAGTATGGACGAGATGGCCCGAGTGGTCTGTTTCTGTGTTGTACTCTTATCAATATATTCAGAGGTCTTGACCCTGCTTTGAATTTAAACAAAATCCTGGCAGTTAACTGATCCCTGCTCACGGCCGACGGAAACCCGCCCACGGCTGACGACCTCATCGCTCCGCCCACAACCTCCACAGCCAGCAACCCCAGAGGAGACAGCCACACTGAGCCCTGCCGCATCTTCACCATCCCCCCAGACCTCCCACTGACTGAGGACGAACGGTCAGTCCGTAGCAAGGGGCTCACCTTCGTCCCCCTACAACCACACATCAACGAATACCAGTCACAGTTGGATATAGAGCAGTTTTTCCGCCGTCTTCGCCTCCACGCCTACGTCTTCAACCGGGAACCCAACCCTCCTTCCACTGACCCCTGCACCCGCTTCCAACACAAGTCCTCCTCCTGGACACCACCCCCAGGCCTCCTACCCTCCCTCGACCTCTTCATCTCCAACTGCCGTCGAGACATTAACCGCCTCAACCTCTCCACCCCTCTCACCCACTCCAACCTCTCCCCCGCAGAACGGGCAGCCCTCCGCTCCCTCCGCTCCAACCCCAACCTCACCATCAAACCCGCAGACAAGGGTGGCGCAGTGTTAGTATGGCGTACTGACCTCTACATCGCCGAGGCCAGACGCCAACTCTCCGACACCACCTCCTACCGCCTCCTCGATCATGACCCCACACCCGAGCACCAAACCATCATCTCCAACACCATTCACGACCTCATCACCACAGGGGACCTCCCACCCACAGCCTCCAACCTCATTGTTCCCCAACCCCGCACGGCCCGTTTCTATCTCCTTCCCAAAATCCACAAACCTGCCTGCCCTGGTCGACCCATCGTCTCAGCCTGCTCCTGCCCCACCGAACTCATCTCCACCTATCTGGACTCCATTTTCTCCCCTTTGGTCCAGGAACTCCCCACCTACGTCCGTGACACCACCCACGCCCTCCACCTCCTCCAGGACTTCCAATTCCCTGGCCCCCAACACCTCATATTCACCATGGACGTCCAGTCCCTGTACACCTGCATTCCGCATGGAGATGGCCTCAAGGCCCTCCGCTTCTTCCTGTCCCGCAGGCCCGACCAGTCCCCCTCCACCGACACACTCATCCGCCGAGCTGAACTCGTCCTCACACTCAACAACTTCTCTTTTGACTCCTCCCACTTCCTACAGACTAAGGGGGTGGCCATGGGCACCCGCATGGGCCCCAGCTATGCCTGCCTCTTTGTAGGTTACGTGGAACAGTCCCTCTTCCGCACCTACACAGGCCCCAAACCCCACCTCTTCCTCCGGTACATTGATGACTGTATCGGCGCCGCCTCTTGCTCCCCAGAGGAGCTTGAACAGTTCATCCACTTCACCAACACCTTCCACCCCAACATTCAGTTCACCTGAGCCATCTCCAGCACATCCCTCACCTTCCTGGACCTCTCAGTCTCCATCTCAGGCAACCAGCTTTTAACTGATGTCCATTTCAAGCCCACCGACTCCCACAGCCACCTAGAATACACCTCCTCCCACCCACCCTCCTGCAAAAATTCCATCCCTTATTCCCAATTCCTCCGCCTCCGCCGCATCTGCTCCCACGATAAGACATTCCACTCCCGCACATCCCAAATGTCCAAGTTCTTCAAAGACCGCAACTTTCCCCCCACAGTGATCGAGAACACCCTTGACCGCGTCTCCCGTATTTCCCGCAACACATCCCTCACACCCCGCCCCCGCCACAACCGCCCCAAGAGGATCCCCCTCGTTCTCACACACCACCCTACCAACCTCCGGATACGACGCATTATCCTCCGACACTTCCGCCATTTACAATCCGACCCCACCACCCAAGACATTTTTCCATCCCCTCCCCTGTCAGCTTTCCGGAGAGACCACTCTCTCCGTGACTCCCTTGTTCGCTCCACACTGCCCTCCAACCCCACCACACCCGGCACCTTCCCCTGCAACCGCAGGAAATGCTACACTTGCCCCCACACCTCCTCCCTCACCCCTATCCCAGGCCCCAAGATGACATTCCACATTAAGCAGAGGTTCACCTGCACATCTGCCAATGTGGTATACTGCATCCACTGTACCCGGTGCGGTTTCCTCTACATTGGGGAAACCAAGCGGAGGCTTGGGGACCGCTTTGCAGAACACCTCCGCTCAGTTCGCAACAAACAACTGCACCTCCCAGTCGCAAACCATTTCCACTCCCCCTCCCATTCTCTAGATGACATGTCCATCATGGGCCTCCTGCACTGCCACAATGATGCCACCTGAAGGTTGCAGGAACAGCAACTCATATTCCGCCTGGGAACCCTGCAGCCATATGGTATCAATGTGGACTTCACCAGTTTCAAAATCTCCCCTTCCCCTACTGCATACCTAAACCAGCCCAGTTCGTCCCCTCCCCCCACTGCACCACACAACCAGCCCAGCTCTTCGCCCCCACCCACTGCATCCCAAAACCAGTCCAACCTGTCTCTGCCTCCCTAACCGGTTCTTCCTCTCACCCATCCCTTCCTCCCACCCCAAGCCGCACCCCCAGCTACCTACTAACCTCATCCCACCTCCTTGACCTGTCCATCTTCCCTGGACCAACCTATCCCCTCCCTACCTCCCCACCTACACTCTCTCCACCTATCTTCTTTACTCTCCATCTTCGGTCTGCCTCCCCCTCTCTCCCTATTTATTCCAGTTCCCTCTCCCCATCCCCCTCTCTGATGAAGGGTCTAGGCCCGAAACATCAGCTTTTGTGCTCCTGAGATGCTGCTTGGCCTGCTGTGTTCATCCAGCCTCACATTTTATTATCTTGGAATTCTCCAGCATCTGCCGTTCCCATTATCTCAGTTAACTGATCCCTGCTGTGTTGCCCACGGCAACACCTCCACCAGTTGACTGATTGTCAACCAATCAGCATCCTCTTATAGAGTCCGGAAACAGACCCTTCAATCCAACCAATCCGCACCGACCATAATGCCTAACTAAACAAGCCCCAATTGGCCCGTATCCCTCCAAACCCTTGCTATTCATGAGCTTATCCAAATGGCTTTTAGAAGTTATAATTGTACCTGGGTCCACCACTTGCTCTTCTCACATAGGTATAAATTATTGCTCCCTTCAAGATTGTGTCCTGAAGACCATGAGATGAAAAGGATTTCTCTTTTATTTTCAGAGGTCCAGAAGTTATTTGCTATTGAGCAACAGTGAACTTAATGTTAATGAATTTATATGTGCATGTTAACTGCATCGATATAGCAATTTATTCTTAACTATTCTAATGATGAAGGGTCTAGGCCCGAAACATCAGCTTTTGTGCTCCTGAGATGCTGCTGGGCCTGCTGTGTTCATCCAGCCTCACATTTTATTATCTAATGGAATCATTCATGGTTTGCGACTTGCAATGTTTTCACAAATATACATCCAGGTTTTTCTGATTTAAAAGACAGGTTTGGGGATTGTGGCTGGAACCTACCCTCTGTGTGGGTGAAAACCTAAGGGATTCCTAAGTGAGAGGATCAAAGTTTGCCCATATTCCCAAGGCCTGCAGCTATCGCTCTTCTAAGTCTTTGGAGATGGAATAGATTGCTGCCCTGGCGAGTGCAGAGAGCAGCCCCAGAGCTGAACTACATTGAAAAGACGCTTAGTGAAAATAGTGGAAAATGTTGCAGAAGGGAGAAGAGGGCAGAGGAAGGAATCATGTAATCAGTGAGCAAAGAACCTGACTGCTTCAGAACTATGAGAGTGGGTTGTTCTGAAGGTCCGAAAGCAATGGCCTCACTGTAAACTGGGTATCTCGCCAGTCTGTCACCTCAGCCGATTGCTGCAGGTGGTGCAGGAACAATCTTTCACTTGACTTTATGTCGACTGGATAGAGAATTCTCGGAGAAATCCCAGGAACCAGTAATCCGTGAGCAACCAGCCAGGATAATGAGACAGGCATTCAAACAGAAAGCAGAAACTCAGCAGGTCCTGTCGCCTCCATGGAAAAAGAAACAAAGTTAAGTCTGGCATGACTCAGCTTCAGAACTCATGTTATTTCAGACTTCCAGCATCTTTTGCTTTTCTTTATTAAATAAACACATCAGCAATGAACTGAGATGAGAAGGGATTTCTTCAGCCAATGAGTGATTAATCTGTGGATCATTTCTACTGAGGGCTGTGAAGGCCATGTCATTGGGTGCCTTTAAGACAGAGATGGTTCGGCGTTTGGTTAGAGAGGGGATCAAAGATTACCGGGAGAACAAAGGAGAATGGAGGTTGAGAAGCACATTAGCCATGATCAAATGGCGATGCAGACCCTATGGATCGAAAGGACTAATTCTGCTCCTATGTCTTACAGTCAGTGGGGAAAATAGCAACTGCACAACCGTGGTCAATAAGGTGAGCATAATCCTTTGGAGCCCAGTTCTGGATGAAAGCTTCGAGCTAATCACTTAGCCATACCCACGTCCCCAATACATGAATTGCTGTTGTTGATCCCACCACTGATCTGTCAACCACGGCCACCATCAGAACATCCCACCATCTCGCTGGCTCAGTAGGAAGGACTGAAACTTAATGATGATGTTCGACAACTGCATGAGAATACAGCTTGTAAAGGATGGGCTGAATGGCTAAAATTGTTGATGATACTCAACAAGCTGCCTGACCTTGGATGTTAACATTCCTCTGTGGACCAAAGACGACACCTGCAACTTGTTTTTCCATAGCTGTGTTTTGTTGGCTGTATTTGTTGTTTTCTATACGGGCTGTTTGTGAGACTGTATGAGAGAGAGAGAGAGAAAGTTTCGTCCCAAGGCTGTTGGACTTCACCTCAGACTGGGATTGGGATCAGTGTCAGGAATGAACCTCAGCCTCCAGACGAGCTATCGGTTGAGGGGATCCCCAAAGGGCAGAGCGACGTGAGACGTGTTTCCATTTTCTCTTCCATTTGTAATTACCACCCCATAATCATTTATCATTGCTGTTATAATCATCATTCTTACTTAATAAACATTCATATTTAAGCAAATTGCTGTGGCTGAACCTCCTCTTAGTGAAATTTACCCGAATCTAACAGAACCCCTTGGATATATGCTGTGATCCAAGACACTGGTGCCTGGATCTTTGTCAGCGGGCACCATGCCACAACTCAGCACTGTCACATGGTCAGGCTTGTGTCTCCCCCAGAAGCTGCTTGAACTGTCCTGCCTCATTGTTTTTGTTCACTCTATCAAACCAGGCAGAACCCATCCCACTCTTAAACCTCAGTGTCTTCACTCAGAAAAACCCGGGGCTTTATTCACAAGAAAATTGTGGGTAGCAAACAGCTCAATTTAGAATAGTTAAGAATTAATTAATATGGTAATTATTACACAGTCGGTGCCACTCTCACTGCTGAGTGTAAACATTCTGTTTCACAACTTGGAACATAAAACCGGAGCAGGAAGTAGGCCATTCAGCCCCTCAAAAGCCGGCTCCACCAATTACTACGATCATGACTGATCCCATGTGAGCCTCAGTTTCCACTCTCCTGTCCACTCCCCACAACCTGAGCACAAAATCCGAGGCTGGCTCTCCAGTCGGGTGCTGAGGGAGTGCCGCACAGTTGGAGGCACCGGCTGCTGGAGAAGTAGTCTGCTCTCTCAGGCGCAGCGGCAAGATTTCAGAGCACCGTTTTGAAGAAAGGGCAGGGTTCTCCCCAGGGTCTTGATCAAAAGTTATCCTTCTATCAACATGAGAAGACACAGAGTGGCCAATGATAGAGTGCCTGTAGAAATTGTCTGCCACATTTTGATTCTGCATCAACCCTCTGAACATCATCCCACCCTGTCCCTGAATTTCCCATGGCTATTAATATGGCCAATCAACACAACCTGCACATCTTTGGGCTGTGGGGGAGAAAACTGGATCATCTGGTGGAAACCCACTCAGACATGGGGAAAATGTGCAAATCCCACACACAGTTACCTCAGGCTGGAATCGAACCCGGGTCCCTGGTGCTGTGAGGCAGCAGTGCTAACCACTGAGCCACCGTGCCACCCGCAGTCCAAAGATGTGAGGGTTGGGTGGATTACCCACGCTAAATTGCCCCATAATGTTGGGATGTGCAGGCTAGGTGGGTTAGTCATGGGAAATGCAGGGTTACGGGGATAGGGTAGGGAGGTGAGTCTGGGGGGGATGTCTTTCCGAGGGTCGGTGTTGGATTCAATGGGCCAAATAGCCCGCTTCCACACTGTGGGAATTCTATGATGATGATTCTATTTTCCATATCCTTTACATTTACTCTTCCATGGGATGCGTTGGTTGCTCCAGCATTAATTGACCATTTCTGATTGCCAGTGAACTGAGGTGTTTACTCGAGTTATTTCAGACGGCAGTTAAGCGACAACCATATTCCTGTAGATCTGGGGTCTGAAAGGTGCTATATAAATTCAGGTCTTCTTCTCTGAGGTGACTAACAATTAAACCTTGTTATATTCAAGCTGTTTGAAATAACTTTGGTCGAGACAATTTTACAGCAGACAGAAAGGCACAAACAAACACAGGGAATACTGGAGAAACTCAGCAGGTCTGGCAGCAACAGCAGAAAAGGAAAAACAGAGTTAATGTTTTGAGTCCGGCATGGTTCTGCTTTTGTGCTTTGGTCATAAAGAGGAGTCATACCAGACTCAAGATGTTAATTCTGTTTTTCTCTCCACAGATGATGGCCAGACCTGCTGAGTTTCTCCAGCATTCTCTGCATTAATTTCAGATTTCCAGCAGCTACAGTTTATTTTGTCTTTCTTCAAGAAAATCACAACTCTTTTGTACAAAGTAACAGAGCAGTGTATCGCTTGAACCAGCTGATTTGAAAGAGCAGGGTTTCTGAACATTGCGACTTGCAATCAACGAGTACCAATATTCTGTGGCAATATAACAGTGCCTGCCTTTATGATTTTGGGTTTTAAGGTGTCAATTTTAAATGACCAATTTAGACAAAAAAGAAATAAGGTCAGGGAAGGGATTTAGGGAGCTGACATTGATGGACAGAGAGAATGGAAATAGGGAACTGTGATGATGCTGTGGCTTTAAGAGGTGTATTTTGTCCTGGTTTGAGAGAGAGATTGAATGAGAAGTGCCCAGCAGTCTGAGGTAGTGTAAACAAGCTTGTGAGGCCTTAGGTGTTTTTGTTAAGTTGGAACAATAGAGGCAGCCTGGCTGGGTGTAGCCAGCTCTCGTAGACCAGGATTTCTAGTTTACCAGGGTTAGCTTTAGGCAGTTGCTGTTGGAGCCTCAGAGATAATAAGAACTGCAGGTGCTGGGGAGCTGGATGAACACAGCAGGTCTAGGCCCGAAACATCAGCTTTCCTGCTCCTCTGATGCTGCTTGACCTGCTGTGTTCAGCCAGCTCTGCACCTCATTATCTGCTGTTACAGCCTCAATAGGATTAGAAGCTGCAGTAAATGTCTCCTGGCTGCTACTCTCTGAGTTTTCACTTTTTTTTTCTCTCTCTCTGTTGCTGGGTTGCATGTGAGAAAATCTGATTTCTGAATTTGCCTTTCTGCCACAAGGTGTGTTCATGGGATGTTACTATATTGGGACAGTTAATTAGTGACAGTTACTGTATCTCCTATTCTGTTAAGTTTTCCAATAGAGTTCAGTTCTTCTTTCTTTGAAATAGTGTTCGAAATAAATTGTATTTTGCTTAACGACAAGTAGTTTGACAATCGGATTGCATCTGGAACACAGCACTTTATATTTGCCTTCAAAATAAGAAAAAAAATCAGGGTGCAAGCTACCTTCTTAAAATATTCTGAGGGGACCTAGTCTGGTTCGTAACAGGCACATTGTCAAGCACAGTGCAATCAAGATTCTTTCTGCTGTCAGTACTTCATGGAACAATATTATGGATGAACACATTTCTTTTGAACAGAGAAAAGTCCAGTCGATTGCAAATTCAGTTGGACATTTTATTTCTTTGCTCTTAAAGTGTAATACAGTAATATGAATTTGAAAAGACTTGAGTTTGAGGGATGGGCAAATTAAACTCAATACCATAATTACTAACACAGTCAATGCAATGAAAATCAAACTTGTCAGAATGAAACGGTTACAGTGGAACGCCCTTTATAATGAATAATCTTCTAGAATTTTACAGTAAAACTCCTAATAGAATAACATTTCGTTTGTAGCATAATACCCCGTGATAATTAAGTTCCCAAAGAGTGAAACATTTCTGAAGTCCTGGCGAAATGGATTAGTTATTTAATTAATTTTGTGAAACTCTTCCAAAAGAAGTCAGTGTTAAAATAATTTTGATATATTATATAGAGGGGGTTCCAGTGTACTGTAGTTGCAGTTGAGCAGAAAGAGTTGAAACAGCATTAATGGAACATCCAGTTATTTTAATCAGATAGCAGTCGACCTGTAAATCAGCCCAGTGTGAACTGTTTCTCTCGTTCCACACGGACCCTGATTTTTAAACATTCTCAAACAATTTCAGAGTTACAAAAAGCACAGAACTTTACTGAAGGAGGCTATTCAGTCTACCATAGCTGTACTAACTCTTTTTCAAGTGATGTCCAAGTTAGCCTGACTTGTGGCATCTAACACGGCACATTTGCTCTCTTCAAGCACATGCCTTAAGGAACCTCTGATGGAATCTAATTCCACTGTCCTTCCAGGTTCCATCTTCTGGATTTTAATTAAACTCTGTATGAGACAATCCTCCTCTGGCTATGTTGCCATTTATTATAAATCAATGGGGCTCCAGTCACCAACTTGCTTGCCAGAGAAAACAGTTTCTCACTTTTAAATCTCACATGCCCCACCTCCACATAATTACAAATAACTCCAAAAGGTCTCCCCGTGATTTTCTCTGCAAAAGGTGAAGGAAAATCGGGCCGAAAATTTCCACAAGCTCACGGTGGAACCGAAAGCAGAATTTCCTGAGCGCGGTTATATTGGAAAGAAAACATTCTCTGCTAAGCAAAGAAAAAGCTGAGTGCATTATGCTTTAGTGTTTGGGTTCCTTCAACATAGAGGAGGAGGTGGATGGGGCTAAAGTGATGGGGTGTGCAGGGAAAGGGGGGACGATTTTGGGGTATGTTGGGGGTGGGAGTCAGATGTTGGGAGTTGACGAGGGATTGTCTGATGCAAACACTCCATCCTGTCCACTAGAGTTTTCTCTTTTGAATTCGAAAGAGGTTCATCAGCCTGGTTCCCCCAGCCCTATGACTGTGAACCAAATGGTCTCATTCTCCCCTCTCACCCCTACTCTCCCATCACTCATCCTTTCTCTTGGTGATTTCTACCCAAGATCCTTCCTGTTTCTGTTGCATTCCTTTCCCAAATCCCACAAGCACTAATTCCACGGAACTCACACCACACTCCCCCAATTATCACTTCAACCCTTCTTCCCTCCCAAAACATCCTGCCCCCAGCTGAGGCTCTCACTGATGTAAATGCAATTTGTTTTATTCATTCATGGGATGAGGGTGTCGCTGGTTGGGCAGCATTTACTCTCCCTCCTCATTGCCAAGACATCAGTTAAGAATCACCCACATTGCTGTGGGTCTGGAGTCACATGTAGGCCAGGCCAGGTTAGGATAGCAGCTCCCTTTCCCTTAAGGACATTAGTGAGCCAGATGGTCAATCAATTCATGGTCATCATTAGACCCTTAATTCCAGATATCTACTGAATTCAAGTTCCACCAACAGCCATGACGGGATTCAAACCCAGGTCCCCAGAACATTAGCTGGTTCTTTGGATTAACAGTCCAACAATAAAAGCCCTAGGCTATCGCCTTATGAGTTTCTGAACACAAAACACAACCACTGATCTGCTGCTCTGAAGCAGTATCTCCTCCTCCATTAAACAGAAACAGTCAATGCTGAAGAAACTTAGAAGTTCTATCAGCATTTGTAGAGATAGAAACCGAATAAATGTTTTGACTTTGGAATGCGCTCATTCTCCAGCTTCCATTCCCAGCATCGATTAACCCCAACCCTGACTTTCTCCCTCCTTCCCCGAAGAAGCAGGGTCTCAGCCTTTAGAATGAATCCCCTCACAGTGAATAACCCTGTTTCCCAGTCTTACAGAGGCAGCTGCTGATTTTCAGCAGTTTAGATTTTGTGAATAAATTGAGATATTCTCTGCCGTACCATAATTTCCCACCTGAAATAAAACACGTAGGCACGTTGTAAAATCGCTGAAGGGCTACTGGGAAAAGTATGTGGAGAGGGAGAGGAACAGACGGAGTGGAGGAGGAAATGGCAGAAGAGAGATGGACACACAATCAAAAGAGTGGGCAGGCAAGACACATGCTGATTTCCTTCCCTAAAGGACATTAATGAATCAGATAGGTTTTTCTAACAATTGACAATGAATTCATAGTCATTGGTTTCTTAATTCCAGATATTTACTGAATTCAAATTTCACCATCTGCCAAGGCAAGATTCGAACCCAGGTCCAGGGAATG
This sequence comes from Stegostoma tigrinum, assembly GCF_030684315.1. Lineage (NCBI taxonomy): Eukaryota > Metazoa > Chordata > Chondrichthyes > Orectolobiformes > Stegostomatidae > Stegostoma > Stegostoma tigrinum. Next base: position 6,519,443 of record NC_081389.1, on the reverse strand, counting down.
TTATTTTGGTCTCTGAAGAAAGAGTCCAGTGATAATACCACTAGGCCATCACCTCCCTGTTCAGGAATGAAGGCACAGCAATGTAGCAGGAGAGAGTTAGCACTGTGCTACACGAAACCCAGAGACCACCTGCTGCTGATCAATATTGTATATTTTCATCATCACCCTGTTCATAGATGTTATTACATATGTCTGGAGCAGGTGGGACTTGAACCTGGGCCACCTGGCTCAGAGTAGGGACTCTACCACTGCACCAGAAGAGCCCTTCGGCAACCATACACACAGAGGACTTGCTCGAGGGATTTTTTAAAAAATTCATTCAGGGATGAGGGTGTCACTAACATTTATTGCCCACCCCAGAGAGCAGTCAAGAGTCAACCAGTCTCAGAGGGGACTAGAACTCCCAAAACTCCCAGCCTTGAGGTGAAGCCCAGTGTGGTCTGGGTTAGAACGAATGTTATACTGAACTCTTATTTCTCTGTTTTTCTGATTTATTGCTGAAATTTATATTCTTTATTTTTGTAATTTTTTCCCATAAGAATCTGTACCTTATGATGCAGATAAGGTGGCAATTTATAAACTTTTCACTTGACTCATGTGACAATAAAGCTAATGAGTTTTGAGAAGATTTGTAGCTCAGGTTGAGTTTCTGGATGTGAGTTTGCTCGCTGAGCTGGAAGGTTAGTTTTCAGACGTTTCGTCACCATTCTAGGTAACATCATCAGTGAGCCTCCGACGAAGCGCTGGTGTTTTGTCCCACTTTTTATTTATCTGTTTAGGTTTCCTTGGGTTGGTGATGTCCCAGACAGAAACCCAAACAAACAGACAAAACGGGCCCAGAAACCATAACCACTCTCCCCTACATCAAAGACATTTCCGAAATGACTGCCAGACTACTCGGACCTCTTGGCATCAGGGTAGCCCACAAACCCACCAACACACTAAAACAGCAGCTAATGAACTTAAAAGACTCTATACGGACAACAAACAAAACAAACGTCATCTACAAAATACCTTGCAAGAACTGTGACAAACACTACATTGGACAAACTGGCAGAAAGCTAGCCACCAGGATACACGAACATCAACTAGCCACAAAACGACATGACCCACTATCACTAGTATCCTTACACACAGATGAGGAAAGACACCACTTTGATTGGGACAACACATCCATCCTAGGACAAGCCAAACAGAGACACGCACGAGAACTCCTAGAAGCATGGAATTCCAACCGGAACTCCATCAACAAACACATTGATTTGGAGCCAATCTACCACCCCCTGAGAAAAAGAACAGGAAATGACATCACCAATGCAGGAAATGACGTCACCAACCCAAGGAAACCTAACCAGATAAATAGAAAGTGGGACATAACACCAGCGCTTCATCGGAGGCTCACTGATGATGTTACCTAGAATGGTGACGAAACGTCTGAAAACTAACCTTCCAGCTCAGCGAGCAAACTCACATCCAGAATAAAGCTAATTCTGATTCTAATGTACAGGCTCCAACCCCCTGAAGGTTACATGGGGATATCACCCACCTGCAAGCTCCCCTCCGAACCCCCACACCATTCTGACTTGGGAAAACATCGCCATTCCTTCACTGGGTCAAAATCCTGGAATTCCCTTCCAAACAGTGTTCAGGATGTTCTTATGCTCCAAGGACTGTAACGGTTCAAAATGGCAGCTCACTATCAACGTCTCTAAGGAGACGAGGGAATAGACATCAAATATCAGCCTAGCCAGTGACATATACATCCAACGAATGAACACAAAAGGTGAGAAGGGCAACTGTTCCTCAGCATATGTGAGGAATACCATGGGAGAGACACTAGACTGTCTTGGATGAGGTGTCACACCTCAACAGACGCACTCTACAAGCAACTGTAAAGCTTGTGTCACTCTTAGAGGCGTAGTAATACAGTCATACAGCATGGAAACAGACCCCCTCGTCCAGCCAGTCTATGCTGCCCGTAATCTCAAACTAAACTAGTTCCACTTGCCTGGTCCTGGCTCATATCTCTCCAAACATTTGTTTTCATGAACTTATCCAAGATCTAATAGACACTGTCACTGTACCTGCATCCACCACTTCCCGTGGAAGTCTACTCCACACACATACTACTCTCTGTATAAAAACGTTGCCCCTCATGTCCTTTTTAAAATCTTTCTCCTCTCACCATAGAAATATGGCCCCACCTAGTTTTAAACTCACCACCATAGGAAAAAAAACTTTGCTATTGACCTTACCTACACCCTTCCTGATTTTATAAACCTCTACAAGGTCACCTCTGCCCCCACCCCACCACTGGAAAAAGTTCCAGCCTATCCAGGCCCTCCCCATAACTCAAACACTCCAACCCTGGCAACATTCAGGCAAATCTTTCCTGAACATTCTCCAGTTTAATTGTACCCTTCCTACAACAGGACAACCAGAACTGCAGAGTACTCCAGAAGACGCCTCAACAACATTCTGTATGAACTCAAAATGACATCTCAACTCATATATTCACAGGTCTGAACAATGAAAACAAGCGCTCTAAACATGTAATTAACCACCTTCTCTACATGTGACACAAACTTCAAAGAATTATGTATTTGAACCCCTAGGTCTCTCTGTTCTACAGCACTACTCAAGGCCCTATGTTTAACTGTATAAGTCCTGCCCTCGCTTGATTTACCTCGCATTTATCCACATTAAACTCCATATGCCACTCTTCAGCCATTGACCTAATTGATCAAGACCTTGCACTCATTAAAATGAGAATCACAAAACAATGATACCATTATGAATTAATGAGACTGGAACTTGCCATTCACTACAGCAGGGAGCCATCATTAAGAGGGTAATCAATTTGTGAATCCCAAATACTTTCTGAACGACTGGTGATTGGAGCACTGGGGTAGAATTTCGAACACAGTGGATAATGCCAGAGGGCCCGGTCTCTCTCAGGGGCCGAGCATTCGAGGTTTTCGAAAAGTTTTCCCTTTGGTGTACATTTTCTGATCAACCTGTTTAGAGGTTATTCTTACAGAACTCCAGAGGAAAATGGACCTGAACCTGGGCCTCCCTGTCCAGTGGTAGGGATGCTACCACTGTGCCACAAGATCCTTCAGCTTTCACGTTTGTTGGATGAGTAAAAAGGAACAATCGTGGCTCATAAAAAGTGAAGCTGCCCCAAAAAGGAGCTAATTAAATCCATTACAGATCTTAAACTGTTCCACCATGACCTCTGCCCCCTGTCTTTTCACTGGCGTGAATGTCATATTTGTAAGCAACCATAAGCAACTTTTCACTGTACATGTGACAATAAAGCCACGTCAATTCCATTCAACTAACCTCCACAAACACATGAGCGTACATGTTCTGCAACCAATTCACTGAGAAACCCCTGAATTCTTTGAGATTGGCCATTCACGGTCATGGTCAAAGTCCATGGGCTGTCAACACTAACAGACAGGAAGCAATAAGATGGTGCTTTAACATTATCAGCAATTTATCTCCTCAAAACACACTCAAATAATGGAACTCATAAACATTTGAACTTTACCTAATATGTGGTAAGGTAACTTTGCCAGGAAAAACAATATAAGTCACACTGTTGTTGAATAGATGGTTTACTTAGGAAACACTAAGGCTGTTCATTTTAAATCAAAGTTCTCCCAGTATCTCTCTCTCTCTCTCGCCTCTGTGTATATAAAAACACTGATTCCTGGTTCCCCAAGCTCTCGATTTAAACTCCTCATTCTCCTGTTCATCTTCATCCATGGCCTGTCCCCAGGCACCACCTCTATAAACTTACATGCCTACAACCCTCTACAATACTGCCTTCCTCTATCGCAACACCTTGCCAGTCCTTGGTCCATCAGGAGGAGCTGTGGTTTCTCCCCCAAATATCTCAGCAACATCACCTCACGGTTCTCCATTTCGAAGCTGCTTAAAACTTACCTCTTTGGTCAACTTAGGCTTATTTGCCCTGAAGCATACTCTTTGGCACCAGAACATGTTTGGTCAGCTTTCCTTCCTAGAAGTGCCTAGGGTGTCTCGCTACATTACAAAGATGTCTATATTGTATTATTTGATGTTTATTTGACTTAAGAGTTGTTCGCATTTATTGCCCACACCAAAGGGCTGTTAAAAGTCAATCTCATCGGCGTGGGTTTGGAGTCACATGTAGGCCGATTAGGTAAGGACCACAAAGAACTCAAGAACAAAGGGCAGAAAGTATAAAGGCAGGAAATTATCAACAAATTACATAAAAATTCAACTTCTGAACCAAAGATTTTCACATTTTTAAACAGAATCATTTAGCGAGTGTAAGTACTGATGCAAAGAAACTGCAAAGCTCACAGTCTCTCTGCCGTGGAACAAAACAGCTCCCAAACCCAAATGGGCCTTATCTGTGAAAATATTTACCAGCAGCTGGTAAATGGGTGTGAATATGTTGAGGAGGGAAGGAAATCTATCGTCCGTACCCGGTCTGACCGACACGTGACTCCAGGCCCACAGCAATGTCGTTCACTTTTAATTGTCCACTGAACAGGCCTCACAAACCACTCAGATCAAGGGCAACTAGGGGCAGGCAGCAAGTACTGGCCTTGACAGTGACACCCCAGGAAAGAATTTTAAACAGTGCTCAGGATGGGCTACCTAATTATTCAAATTACAGAACAGTTGTATGACATTTTTTCATTGAAGTACAATTTCTGTCATATAGTAACCTTTCCTCTATTATTTACTTTTATAATTAATTTTCTCAATTTTTGGAGCAATCTCCCCATAAATAAATCCTCACTGAATTTTCTAACAGACAACAAAGTGTTGTATTTGATCAGAGAGAGCAGGAACTGCCGATGCTGGAGAATCTGAAATAACAAGGTGTAGAGCTGGATGAACACAACAGGCCAAGCAGCATCAGAGGAGCAGGAAGGCTGACATTTCGGGCCTAGACCCTTCTTTGCTTTCATTTTTCTTGGTCCACAAGTGCTTCTGATTTCACGAGAACACAGTGGTTTGTTCAATAGTATTTGAAGTCATAAATTGTTCTAATCAGCCTTATTCTTTGATAAAGGGTTGAAGGTTGTGTTTTGAGGTGGAGAGATTTCTCCTCCATCGGATGATCAGCAGAAACACTGGAACTGACAGTGACAGAGCAGTATGAAATCTCATCCTCTCTCTTGACTTTGCAAACCTCATTCATGAAGTGTTTTAACTGATTGATTTCCACGATCTAATGGCCCACAGGATTCGGTTTGATATATGATTGGATAGTCTCAACTCGGTTTCACTGGGGCCTGGGATCAGGGCAGAAACTGCTGATTTGAAAGTATTGGTTCTGAATGGCTCAAGGAGATGAGAGAAGGGAAGTTTTCCCCATCCAGGATGTTTCCTTTACTCATTCAGGGGCTGAGGGCATCGCTGGAAGCATTTATTGCCCATTCCTAATTGCCCAGAGGGCAGTTAAGAGTCAACCACATTGCTGTGGGTCTGGAGTCACATGGCAATTTCCTTCCCTAAAGGACATTAGTGAATCAGATGGGTTTTTCCAACAATCAATAATGGATTCACAATCATCAGTAGATCCGTAATTCCAGATATTTACTGGATTCAAATTTTATTGCCTGCCCTGGCGAGATTTGAACACAGGTCCCCAGAATGTTATCTGGGTCTCTGGATTAACAGTCCAGTGATAATACCATTAATCCAATGCCTCCCCATTCAGGGGTGAAGGCACATCAATGTAGCAGGAGAGAGTTAGCTCTGAGCTACACCAAACCCAGAGATCACCTGCTGCTGGTCAATATTGTTTATCTTCATCATCACCCTGTTCATCGACGTTATTACATATGTCTGGAGCAGGTGGGATTTGAACCTAGACCACCTGGCTCAGAGTACGGACTCTACCACTGCACCAGAGGAGCCCTTCGGTGACATTGCAAATGATATCCCACAGAGGACTTTCTCGAGAGTTTTTTTTAAATTCATTCATGGGATGAGGGTGTCACTAACATTTATTGCCCACCCGAGAGAGCAGTCAAGAGTAAACCAGGTTGGTGGTAGGCCTGGAGTCAGATGTCGGCCACAGCGGGTAAGGATGGCAATTTCCTTCCATAGAGGGCATCAGATGGGTTTTTCAAACAATTGACAATCAATTTATGGTCATTGTTAGACTCTTAATTCCAGATTTTTATTGCATTCAAATTCCACCATCTGCCATGGTGGGATGTGAATCTGGGTCAGCTGAACATTATTCGGGCTCTCTGGATTAACCATTTAATTATATTACCACCTCTCCTAATACAGTGCAGAAAATAGTCATGAAGCACTCATTTAAATGCTGGTCGCTGCCCCCTCCCCATCTTCCTCACCCTTCAATGGACTGAAATTATTCAACTGGAGAATCACAGGATCCCTACAGTGTCAAAGCAGGCCATTCGGCCCATAGAGTCCACACGAACCCTCCGAAGAGCGTCCCACCCAGGCCCACACCCCCTACCCTATCCCTGTAACCTTGCATATCCCATGGCCAATCCACCCTAAACTGCACATCTTTGGGCTGCGGGAGGAAACCGGAGCACCCGGAGGAAGCCCATGCAGACACGGTGAGAATGTGCAAACTCCACAAGGACAAGGTCAGTTGCCTGAGGCTGGAATCAAACCTGGGTCGCTGGCGCCGTGAGGCAGCAGTGCTAACCAGTGAAACGGATGATGGTGGTGGTTAATAGATGAAACAAATATCACAGTAGATTTTGTGATGGAACAAAACATTCAATTGTGAAAGCACTTCTGTTTAAAAGAATGGCTGGTTTTCTTACAAACAGAGCGCATGATGCCCACCAACACTCTTAATGCCTTCAGAGGGAGGTGGCCACCATGGGGGAGGAGGGGGGGAAGGTTGGGGGCTCCCCAACTCCGTTTTAATTACCTCTCCTCCCTCTCTACCTCACTGTCCTTGTTGCTCTGCCTCTGTTGGGCCTTGCTGGAAAGAGCTTTGTTTAATTAGATTGAATTTGGCAGGGTGAAAATAAACCATTCAGAGGTGTGTAATAGCCTCACCGATAGGTAAAAGGAGAGAAAATGGCTGGGTTACCAAGTGGGCACTGTAAGAGGGCATATTATTTTGCCAACGCTGGCTCCATTTTAAATCAACTCTTCTTTCACTGCCTACCTTCCCCCGGTTTTGTTATTGAGGCACAGCCCCAGTGGGCTGTGTGTGCCCACTGCTGCTTGTTTAGTTGGTTTAATTAGATAATTTGATGATCACTGTACAAAAACAAGGGAATGCCTTGCAGTGCAGTGGCAGTGTCCCTATCTCTGAGCCAGGAGACCCAGGTCCCTGCTCCAAAGATAAGTAATAACGTCACTAAACAGGTTGTTTAAAAAAAAATGAAAAATGGCTTCAGAGAGATAGTAGGGACTGCAGATGCTGGGGAATCTGAGATAACAAGGTGTGGAGCTGGATGAACACAGCAGGCCAAGCAGCATCAGAGGAGCAGGAAGGCTGGCGTTTTGGGTCGAGACCCTTCATCAGAAAAAACAAGAGGAGAGAACAGACTGGAGTTTGTATTGAACTACAAAATGATAAGAGATGGTCGTGGAGAAAAGGCTGACTCCTGACTCCACCTTTAGTAATCAGATGATAACAGTTTAACACTGCCTGTCCAGAACAGCAATAACGTCCAGACCAAATGTATTCAATTGACTAGATGTGGAAAATATGAGGGGAATCTGGAAAAATAGGACACATGCTTTGAGATGACAGTCCAACCATTATAACTGAAATCAGGAAGCACTGTAGTGTTGAAGTGTTCGCTGTTTGATATGATTCTGACAGCTGATCTATGCTCCCTGTGCTTGACTGGCAGAGCCTGGGTGTGGACTCAGAGCCAAGTAAACAGGCACTAAGTTGTAAACATGAATGTGACTGCAGGCACATTTTAAAACTTGCAAATAAACCTGTCACACATGTAGAAGCTAATGTCATCTCTGCATTTACTTGACACATATAAAATATGAAAATTTGTCACACAAAGGGCAGCAGAATTCTGGAACTCACTCCCTCAGACAGTTGCAGATGTTGGAACAATGAAAATGCTCACAACTGAGGTGGAAGTATTGTCCTTAGTTTCTAGTATCACAGGATGTGAATCGAACGATGGAGCGAAGATGGAGTTTCAGGCATGAGCTGACTGTATGTGAGTACACCCATCACGGGATGATTGGCCTCAAACTGCAGAGCTGAATGGTAAAACTCAATATCAGCACCTCAAGCCCATGCTGGATATACAGAGGTAACATGCTAATGCTTGAAACTGTTTTGAAGAAGTGACATACGTCAGGATTATAATCTTCAGCAGTGTCTGGCACAGGAAAATCTTTACCTAATGCTGTTCTTGAGCAGTCAGTGTGATGGCTCAGGCCAGGTTCACAAGGCAGTGGCACAGTCCAGGAGGAGAGCAGAGAGATCTCACTCAGAAATCTGGGCTCTGTCAGCCTCACTGAACCCATGCCTCAGCTCCTGCACCATGAACCGTAACCGCAGGAAACTTTCAGACGTAATTTTATTCTGCACTTGGAATAAAATCATCTCAACCAGAGCTGTTCATTTAAAGCAAACAGTGCACCGAGAACTATAGATTCTGTCCATTTACACAGCTCCTTCTGAGGTCACCCATTTCTATTTTAGCCAAGCTTGTAGCTGTCAGAACCAAATGACTCACCGTCCCATTACTGATCACCTCTAATAACACAAGTAGCCATTTGGCCCACCCTGTCCGTGCCAACCTAGCTGCAAGGGCAGGTCGATGATTTCTCATCTCCAACTAGCGATCTTTTTGTGATGTGTCAAACTGGTTTGGTTACATGCAGGTATCTTGGAGCCAGGCACCAAAGCAAAAGCAGCAAAAAATACACACAGCCCGATCCGACCTGCAGCGCCAAGCCCTGCCACTCAACCCCAGGGTCTGTGCAATGACCAATGACTCACTGAGAATGCTCCACTCCCAAAACTCAATGCTCTTCATTTGTTTTTAAAAACATTTCTCTTTGCCCCTGTCTATCAATGTACAAGTCACCATCAGGGTTCTGAGATAACAAGGCGTGGAGCTGGATGAACACAGCAGGCCCAGCAGCATCAGAGGAGCAGGAAAGGTGACGTTTCGGGAAGGGTCTAGACCCGAAACGTCAGCTTTCCTGCTCCTCTGATGCTGCTTGGCCTGCTGTGTTCATCTAGCTCCACGCCTTGTTATCTCAGATTCTCCAGCATCGGCAGTTCCTACTAACTCTCACCATCAGGGTTCTGTTCTGAATACCAGCTTACCCTGGCATCCTTCCCAGAAAGGAAGCTGCCATCCTCACCTGGTCTGGTCTACATGTGACTCCAGACCCACAGCAATGTGGCTGGCTGTGAACTGCCCTCTGGGCAATTAGGGATGGGCAATAAATGATGGCCTAGCCAGTGATGCCCACAATCTGTGAATACATTAAAAAGAGGTCAGTTTTGCTGGGCGTTGGGATAAAACTGCCTGGGACTCATGGAGAGAAACTCAGTAAGAAACTCTCCAAATTGAGAGTTCCAGTGGGCATCACACCTGCTTGATTTTGGACTGACCCTGAGGGTACTGGGATCATTCTGTGCTTGCTCAACATGTTGTACGCTGTCTACTAGTTTGAACAATTGCACTGTGCAGACAGCACTAGCTGGGGAAGGCTGGGCACTGGTTAAAATGCTGCGCTGGTTAACACTGCCTAAAACAGGAGTTAGCACAGGGGCTAGAGCAGATGCCAGCAACACGCGAACATGAACTAGGAGACGGTAAGGAGCAGGCAACATGTGAGAGGGTGGACACTGAGCCGGTGGCCTCGATGGGCGACTTGTAAAATGGGAGCATGGTGCCCTGGGTGGGACATGGGGTTAGGGGTCATAGCAAGGGACAAGCTTAGGGGATTGGGAGACAGTGGAAGCTCAGTGAGCTGATCCAAACAGTCGCCAGCTCCAGGCGGTCCCAACAAATCCCAGCAGCTTCCAGCAGACAGACTCCGGTCACTGGCGCAAGTACAGTGTCAGACGGCCTGGATTGGCCAAGGCAGCCATGAGTCTAAACCAGGGCAACGAGTGATTTCTGTACAGTGTTTGTAAACCTGTTTTAGAAATGTGCACTTTCTGCTGGCTTTTACAGCATGGCCAAGGTATGGTGTGGCACTGTGGGCAGTGTGCCACCTCAGGCAGCATCTTCAGAGATCCCCCCTCCTCCCCACTCTGGGTGAGACACAGTCTCGGTTACCTTCTCCCTTCCAGCTCTTCCCTTTGTAGCTGCCCACCCCTAGCCGCTCACTCTCTGGATGGGTGGTACCTGATGGTGAGGTTGTGTAACACGGGGTGCCACCACAGAGCTCAGCAGGTACCCAATGCTGCAACCTGCTCATGAATCCCCTTGGCATGAGTGTCGTTTTAGCAAATTCTACGGCACACCCAGGTGGTCCCTCCTGTCTGCCAGGTGCCAACATGATGGGAGTGGTGGCTGGACATTAGAGTCATCAATTTTGGCCGTCAAACAGCAGGAAACAGACTGCGCGTTGACGGCGATAACTCAAACATGCGTGGCACAGTGGTGTCCATGGGGAACGTGGGTAACATGAGAGATCCAGCACCCTGAGCAGTGACTCTCTGTGCACTGTGGTTGCACACCAGCTGGAAACTGAGAGAGTGGGCTCCCTCACAGGCCCGGTGTGTGGGAGGGGGTTGATGGGCACCACAGTGCCTGGGGAAGATCGCAATCCCAGCAGATTGCTTGCTCTGTTTGCTTTCATCTCCAGCAGGAGGAGCTACAATGGGGCCTGCGCTCATCGAGCCAACTACAACCAAGACCCTCCCCCAATAGTCAACAGCAAACTGTGAGCTGTGGCAGATAAATCTGACCTCAACAGAGATGGGCAACAGTTGATTGTCCCACTAGTAGCCTGCTCCCAGTTGGGGTTCAGGCTAGAGAACCGCTCTGTTCATGCTCTTCTCTCCTCCCTCTTCTAGAACCTTGTTCTGCTTTGTGTGACCTCTCTTCCCTCTCCCAGCCATGACCAATTCCGATGGGGTTGTCACCCAATGTGCCCATGTGTGGGAAACTTTAGAATCTGTCACAGACATTCCCTGACAGGAACTTGAACCAATGTTAAAAAGCAGCAAATACTTGCAGAGTGTCATACTCCACCTCTGAAGCTAGCCAGACTTCAGCCGAGATCTTCTGACCCAGAGGTACAGACACTACCACAAAATCTCCATCAAATAATTGCAGAATCATGATTAGAGAAGCCAGACCAAATCTATCAGCGACTGTCACATAAGTGGTCAATGATTCCTCTGGATTGTGTTGGTGGGGGATCTATTCTGTGATTTGACGCAGATTCAATAGCACAAGATGGTATTGGTTGGGGCACTCAGCTTCAAAATGGCAGCTGTGACACCAAACCAGTGCGGCACACTAATTAACTTCTTAATCAGCCCATTATCTGTGCAAGAAGCTCAGTGCTCACTGGCAAGCCCAGTAAGTGAACACTGGCACCGTTTTGGGGGCTGAAGAGATTATGTAACAGTTTCACAGCAGACCTCGAGCCCAATTTCTCACCAACGTTGGTCAATGACCACCAGCTATCATGAGGATCCCTTCGATCTTGGCTGGTCCTGAGTTCAGGGCTCGGGCCTGAGAACAAAGTGACAGATCTGCTTGGCACTGCCTTTGGATATCTGAGCAGCAACGCCGAGAGGTAAACCAGGTAGACAGCAACACAGCCTGATGCATTTTGCTTTCCTGATGGATCCCTCCTGACCTTTTTTACTTAAACAGAACCGACAATCAAGAGAGATCCATCAGACAGCAATGATTCTCCCCAGCCGGCAGCAAAACGGTGAAATCTGTTTGCACCAGCAAGAAGGTCTGGCGATGATGGGATGGTAATAATAACATAGAAACACAGCAAACAGGAGCAGGGCTAGGCCATTCAGCCCTTTGACACTGCTCCATCATTCAACATGATCATGGCTGATCATCAGAGAAGTGATCTAATAATGCACATACGTGTCTGAAGCTTTTCAGTATTTGTTTTCTAGCTATCACGCAAATTCATGAGTGATAATCAGCCTCGATTTCACTGTTACCAGCCTCAGTAAATTCCTTCAATATTTACACTTCAATTACTTAGTGAGGGCCATCTCTCAAGAGAGTTCCTCAGTCATTGCAAACACAAACCAAACTAACACCAAAATTGTACAGTGTTGTCCTTAAAAAGGATACAAACTTGTGAAAATCTCCCAGTAATGGTCCCAGGTAATGCTTCATCCAGCTAAATTATAATATGTACCACAACACTTACAAAAGTTGCTGGGAAAGCTCAGCAGGTCTCGCAGCACCTGTGATGAGAAATCAGAGTTAATGTTTCGGATCGAGTGACCCTTCCTCAGAACAGAAAAGGGTTCTGAGGAAGGATCACCGAACCCGAAATGTTACCTGCGATTTTTCTTTTCACAGATGCTACCAGGCCTGCTGAGCTTTCCCAGCAACTTCTGTTTTTGTTCCTGATTTACAGCATCCACAGTTCTTTCGGTTTTTATAATGCACACCGAACTGTTTACTTACCCGTAATCTGCTACTGGAACAAGAAATTACTCCTAAAATACCAAAGTACCTTTCATGAAATGCAGTGTAGCTTTAAGGTCTGAGTCACTGTTAGGTCTAAACCCCTCAGCATGCCTGAAGCAGAACCCAATCACTGCCATAAACTCAAAAGCCAATTTTAAAAGAAACGCACACACACACACACACACATTCACACAAATAAACCGTACTATACGGTCTAGATTTCTGTCTTGGGTGCTGGGCTCCTCGGTATTTAATCCCACTGAATTGCAATGGAATTGAATACCAACTGCTGATTTACAACCTATTTTACACCACTACCTGGGACAAACCTCTACCCATTATATACTAAAGAGAACAGTTTGAAAAGAAAACTGCAGGCCGCGCATTTAATCGCAAGCCTCAAGGGTTTCCTGATGCATATTAAATCACTTCAGGTTCATGGCACTCAATGATGCTTCTAAACCAATGTCTCCCACCCCTCCCCCTCCCTCCAACATCTGGCTCATCATTTCAAACCGGAAACTCTTCCTGTGGATGTTCAGCACTGGGAAGGGGGTCGTTATTGCCGGTGACATTTCACTTTCATTGGGTTTCTCATATCCCTCATTTGACTCAAATCTTTCCGCATTAAACGACTGCTTGCCGATATGTTAAGGGAAGTGCTTGGTAACCCTGCGGTGGTCTGGCCGATCCCATATGTTTACCGCAGTTTGACAGACTTGGGGATCTCCACAGTTTTGTGCCTCACTGCCTGCTCATGACTGTCCTCCGTGTTGCCTGCTCTGCGAGTAACACCGGGGCTGGTTGCGCTCTTTTGAGACAACTGTGGGCTGGAAGGGACTTTCCGTTGCACCCGTGGACTGGATGGAGGGTCCTTCCTTTGGACCAGAGGGCTGGACGGACCCTTCCTCTGGATTTGAGGGCTAGATTGAGCAGAGTGCGCCTTCCGAGTCATCAATGGGCTCTTCGATCCTTTCGGCTTAGCAGGTTGAAGGCTATCGACGGCCTTTAGTCCAAGTGCCTCACAGTAACAGTTACACTGATGGGCAGCAACAAACTCTTCAATAGCTGAGGAAGGACTGTTTCCTGTCAGGCCCTGATACCTGCAAATAAAGAAGCGCAGTATGTTTACCTCCACAAACAGTGACTGAGGAAATGGAGCAGAAATTCCCAGGGTGGTGAACTCTGGGATAATGGGAGCTGGGCGCAGATGGATGAAGCTATTTCAAAGTAAGTCAAAATTGGCTTTCATGGGGAGAGAGGTCACTGATCTTCCCACAGGGAGTTCAGACAAGATTTCTCAAGCCAGAGAGTGTACCATTCACTGCTGGCCCTAAGTGCACACCAACCCCCCCCCCCCCCCCCCCACCACACCTGAACAGTTTGCTCTGCCACTTCAGTTAGAAGTTAGTCACGTTGTGTGAGACTGCAGTATCAGAATTCAGCAAAGCATTTGATAAGAACCCACATGGGAGACTGATAGCAAAGGTAACAGCCCATGGGATCCAGGGAAATTTGACAAATTGGATGCAGAATTGGCTGAGAGGCAGGAAGCAGAGGGTGATAGCTGAGGGGTGTTGTTCCAACTGGAAGCCTGGGTCGAGTGGGATTCCATAGAGATCAGTGATGGGTTTCTTGCTACTTGTGGTTTATAGAAATCATTTAGACTTGCATGTAGGAGGATTTATCAGTAAGGTCACAGATGATACGAAAGTTGGTGGGGTGGTAAACAGTGAACCGGACAACCTTAGATTCCAGGAGGATATGGGCCCGGCTGGTCCCATGGCGCTGATCAGTGGTAAATGCAATGCAATCCAGATAAGTGTGACATGATGCACTCAGGAGGGACAAACAAGGTGAGAGAATAGATGATGAACTGCAGGACTCTGGGAAGCACCAAGGATCAGACAGATCTTGGTGTGTCTGTACACCAGCTCCTTAATGTATCAGGTATAAGGTTAAGAAGGGACATAGAGAATTGGGAGGGGTGTGACAGCACTGCGGAGTGTGCACAAGTAACTTACCAGGATGTTGCCTGGACCGGAGAGTTTCAGTAACAAAGAGAGATTGGACAGACTGTGGCAGTTTTCCTTGGAGCAGAGGAGACTGAGTTGGATGAAATGATGAGGGGCATGGACAGGGCTAGACACAGGTCAGGGGCAGGAGATTTAGAGGAGATGTAAGGAACAAACTTTTCCATCCAGTGCAATCTGGAACTCACTGCCTCTAAGGGTGGGAGAGGCTGAAACCCTCAGAACATTGATAACATACTTAGAAGTGCATTTACAATGCCAAGGCTGTAGGCCAAGTGCCAGAAAATGGGATTTAAATAGTTAGGTGTTGTTTGTGGCCAGCACAGACTCAATACACTGAAGGGTCTTTTCTATGTCGCAGACCTCCACGACTGTATGGAGTCACATGGAAGTCAGAGCGAATAAGGTCAGCACATTGAAGAGTGAACCAGATTGGTTTTTACAACAATCAATAATAGTATCGCGATCACTATCACTGACACTATCGCGATGGTATAGTGGTAGTGTCCCAACGTCTCGGTCAGGAGGCTTGGGTTCAGGTCCCATTTGCTCCAGAGGAGTATCATAGGAAGCACTCCCTTCTCACTCTCTCCCCTCGCATGAGGCCGGGTGACCCTCAGGTTAAACCACCATCAGTTGTGACTCTCCAGTGAGAGAGCAGCCCGACGGTAGGATCATGGGGACACTACCTCTGTGTGAGAACTCTGACCAGGTCCATCCAACCTCCAGCTGCTGCACTGCTGGGAATTACTCGAAATCTCTGGACCTACAGATTGCTGTCCAATGCCATTCCCGTGGGAACACCATCTCCTGCAACCACAATGCACTCACCATCCAGTTACTGGGACATTAGTTACCACAGACTGCTCCCCCAAACGAACCACCCCCTCCCCTCACAACCTCACACTAACCTCCCCCTCCCCTCACAACCTCACACTAACCACCCCCTCCCCTCACATCACACTAACCTCCCCCTCCCCTCACAACCTCACACGAACCACCCCCTCCCTTCACAACCTCACACTAACCTCCCCCTCCCCTCACAACCTCACACGAACCACCCCCTCCCTTCACAACCTCACACTAACCACCCCCTCCCCTCACATCACACTAACCACCCCCTCCCCTCACAACCTCACACTAACCACCCCCTCCCCTCACAACCTCACACTAACCACCCCTCCCTTCACTACCTCACACTAACCACCCCCTCCCTTCACAACCTCACACTAACCACCCCCTCCCCTCACAACCTCACACTAACCACCCCTCCCCTCACAACCTCACACTAACCACCCCCTCCCCTCACATCACACTAACCTCCCCCTCCCCCTCACAACCTCACACTAACCTCCCCCTCCCCCTCACTACCTCACACTAACCTCCCCCTCCCCCTCACTATCTCACACTAACCTCCCCCTCCCCCTCACTACCTCACACTAACCACCCCTCCCCCTCATAACATCACACTAACCACCCCTCCCCATCACTACCTCACACTAACCACCCCCCTCCCCTCACAACCTCACACTCACCACCCCCTCCCCCTCACAACATCACACTAACCTCCCCCTCACTATCTCACACTAACCTCCCCCACCCCCGACTACCACACACTAACCACCCGCTCCCCCTCACATCACACTAACCTCCCCCTCCCCCTCACTACCTCTCATTAACCTCCCCCTCCCCCTCACAACCTCACACTAACCACGCCCTCCCCCTCACATCACACTAACCACCCCCTCCCCCTCACAACATCACACTAACCTCCCACTCCCCCTCACTACCTCACAGTAACCACCCCCTCCCCCTCACTTCCTCACACTAACCACCCCCTCCCCCTCACTTCCTCACACTAACCTCCCCCTCCCCCTCACATCACACTAACCTCCCCCTCCCCCTCACATCACACTAACCTCCCCCTCCCCCTCACAACATCACACTAACCACCCCCTCCCCCTCACAACCTCACACTAACTAACTCCTCCCCCTCACTACCTCACACTAGCCTCCCCCTCCCCCTCACTATCTCACACTAACCACCCCCTCCCACTCACAACATCACACTAACTCTCCCTGCCCCTCACAACATCACACTAACCTCCCCCTCCCCCTCACTATCTCACACTAACATCCCCTCCCCCTCACTATCTCACACTAACCTCCCCCTCCCCATCTCACACTAACCTTCCCCTCCCCCTCACTATCTCACACTAACCTCTCCCTCCCCCTCACTATCTCACACTAACTTCCTCCTCCCCATCTTACACTAACCTCCCCCTCCCCCTCACTATCACACACTAACCACCCTCTCCCACTCACTACCTCACACTAACCTCCCCATCCCCCTCACAGCATCACACTAACCTCCCCCTCCCCCTCACATCACACTAACCACCCCCTCCCCATCACTACCTCACACTAACCACCCCCTCCCCCTCACATCACACTAACCTCCCCCTCCCCTCACTACCTCACACTAACCACCCCCTCCCCCTCACAACCTCACACTAACCACCCCTCCCCCTCACAACCTCACACTAACCACCCCCTCCCCCTCACATCACACTAACCAACCCCCTCCCCCTCACAACCTCACACTAACCACCCCTCCCCCTCACAACCTCACACTAACCACCCCCTCCCCCTCACATCACACTAACCAACCCCCTCCCCCTCACAACCTCACACTAACCTGCCCCTCCCCCTCACAACCTTACAGTAACCTCCCACTCCCCCTCACTATCTCACACGAACCTCCCCCTCCCCCTCACAACCTCACAGTAACCGCTCCCTCCCCCTCACTATCTCACACGAACCTCCCCCTTCCCCCTCACAACATCACACTAACCACCCCCTCCCCCTCACAACATCACACTAACCACCCCCTCCCCCTCACCACCTCTCATTAACCAACCCCTCCCCCTCACTACCTCACCCTAACCTCCCCCTCCCCGTCACTACCTCACACTAACCTCCCCCTCCCCCTCACATCACACTAACCACCCCCTCCCCCTCACATCATACTAACGTCCCCCTCCCCCTCACTACCTCTCATTAACCACCCCCTCCCCCTCACAACATCACACTAACCACCCCCTCCCCCTCACAACCTCACACTAACCACCCCCTCCCCCTCACATCATACTAACCACCCCCTCCCCCTCACAACCTCACACTAACCACCCCCTCCCCTCACAACCTCACACTAACCACCCCCTCCCCCTCACAACCTCACACTAACCACCCCCTCCCCTCACAACCTCACACTAACCACCCCCTCCCCCTCACATCACACTAACCACCCCCTCCCCCTCACAACCTCACACTAACCTGCCCCTCCCCCTCACAACCTTACAGTAACCTCCCACTCCCCCTCACTATCTCACACGAACCTCCCCCTTCCCCCTCACAACATCACACTAACCACCCTCTCCCCCTCACAACCTCACACTAACCACCCCCTCCCCCTCACAACCTCACACTAACCACCCCCTCCCCCTCACAACCTCACACTAACCACCCCCTCCCCCTCACAACATCACACTAACCACCCCCTCCCCCTCACAACATCACACTAACCACCCCTCCCCCTCACTACCTCACACTAACCACCCCCTCCCCTCACAACCTCACAGTAACCGCCCCCTCCCCCTCACAACATCACACTAACCACCCCCTCCCCCTCACTACCTCACACTAACCACCCCCTCCCCCTCACTATCTCACACGAACCTCCCCCTTCCCCCTCACTACCTCACACTAACCACCCCCTCCCCCTCACATCACACTAACCTCCCCCTCCCCCTCACAGCATCACACTAACCACCCCTTCCCCCTCACATCACACTAACCTCCCCCTCACTACCTCACACTAACCACCCCCTCCCCTTCACTACCTCACACTAACCACCCCCTCCCCCTCACTACCTCACACTAACCACCCCCTCCCCCTCACTACCTCACACTAACTACCCCCTCCCCCTCACAACATCACACTAACCACCCCCTCCCCCTCACTACCTCACACTAACCACCCCCTCCCCCTCACATCACACTAACCTCCCCCTCACTACCTCACACTAACCTCCCCCTCCCACTCACATCACACTAACCACCCCCTCCCCCTCACTACCTCACACTAACCTCCCTCTCCCCCTCACTATCTCACACTAACCACCCCCACCCCCTCACAACATCACACTAACCACCCCCTCCCCCTCACTACCTCACACTAACTCCCCCTCCCCCTCACAACATCACACTAACCACCCCCTCCCCCTCACTACCTCACACTAACCTCCCTCTCCCCCTCACTATCTCACACTAAACTCCCTCTCCCCCCCACTACCTCGCTCTAACCTCCCCCTCCCCCTCACATCACATTAACCACCCCCTCCCCCTCACATCACATTAACCACCCCCTCCCCCTCACATCACATTAACCACCCCCTCCCCCTCACAACATCACTCTAACCTCTCCCTCCCCCTCACAACATCACACTAACTTCCCCCTCCCCCTCACTATCTCACACTAACCTCCCTCTCCCCCCAACTACCTCGCTCTAACCTCCCCCTCACTACCTCACACTACCCTTCTTCCCCTCATTACCTCAGCGTTATCCCCCTGCCCCCGCCTCTCTTTGGCAGTCCCCTATTTCATGTTGTCCTTGAAACCCTACACCTCCTCGTATCTCTTCATCTGGATTGGTCTCAAATTCTGTCAGATGCTCCATGGGATTTTCTATGGTATTGAAGGCGCTGCCAAAGTGCAAGTTTGTTGTTGTTGTCGAGAGAGGAGCTTTTATATTTTTCACTCTGGTCTGGATTGATGTAGATTTTCTGGAGTTACAACTTGCTCCTTCACCATGACCAACAATGAAACAGGGGCTCCTAGGATCGACTTACCCTTTGGAAGTTGTTGCGATCTGCACATCAGTCAGATTCAGTCCCACTCCTGACAGAGAGAGAACAAAAGCATTTTACTCCTCATTTGTTATAAAACAGACAGACCCCACATCGTAATCCAGGCACCCTCACTGGCATCATATCCTCTAGCACAGTCTCACCACGGAGACAGTCAAGCAGGAGGGGCATCCTAAAGAATACATCTCAGATTGGGTGCTTCACGATCGGCTCTCCCTCACCCTTCAGCCCTGAAAATAAAACCAGTGACCGCCGATGGAGACCCATCAGCTCCTTGAGCTGGGGTCTCAATGTGGGACGGCAGGGACTTTCTGTAGAACCCCTTTCATCTCCCATTCATCAGGACAGAAGCAGGAATGCCACAATCCAAAGGAAACAATTAACACTTCATAATAAAAGGAGACTGAATGTTCAGCGAGTCAACTGTACAGTGTTGCCATGGAGATTGGACCAGCAAGCTCTCAACCCATCTCCTCTCATTTAATTCATAAAAGTCTCAGTGCTGGGGCATGATCCTTCGATTTGCAGAGGGCAGGTCCATGTCTGTGAGCACATGCAGCTTCTGGTTAGTGTAACTGTGCTACAATAATCTTAAAGTGGTTGTTAGCATAATCTCAGCGCAGTCAGTGTTGTTCGGGACATTCTGTCCAATTACAGAATGGTATTTAACATCAGGCATTATGTTGTGAGTTTTTAAAGCATACGTTGCTTCAGCATAGTCAGTAGTCGGCCTATTTTAGCCTGGCAAAATCTGCCAACTACTTATTTGTGGAGGTCAGCACAATGTCACTGTTGCTAAAGAGACTGTCCCTCCTCATCCAGTCTGACTAAATCCCAACGATTAGGAATTTCTGGCACAGCGAGTCCGTGCCTCATGACCATCATTTACTTTCTCATAGACAGCTGGAGGTTCTGAAAATAAACCAGGAAGTGCTGGAGGAACACAGCAGGTTCCTCTAGTGTTCTCAGGAGGTGTCTCTGGTCTGTATAAAGCCATTACACTTTGGAACGGAGAACAATACAGCACAGTACAGGAAGGGCCCACGATGTTGTGCTGAACGTTTACCCTAATCCTAAGGTCTACCTAACCTTCACCCTACCTTATACTATAATCCATCTGCCTATCTAATAGCCGATTAAATGCCCCTAATGAGGCCAACTCCACTACCCTCCCCGGCAATGCATTCCATGCCCCTACCACTCTCTGAGTAAAGAACCTATCTCTGACCTCTCCCCTATATCTACCCCCACTTACTTTAAAACCATGCTCTCTCACAATAGCTGCCTCCACCCTAGGAAGAAGTCTCTGGCTGACCACTCTATCTATATCTCTGATCATTTTGTACACCTCTATCAAGTCACCTCTCATCCTTCGTCGTTCTAAAGAGAAAAGCCCTAGCTCTCTCAACCTTTCCTTGTAAGACCTTCCCTCCGTTCCAGGCAACATCCTGGTAAATCTCCTCTGCCATTGGCAGTGACCAGGCAGAAACTACTTGAAGGAAGTTCAGCCCCTTGACACTCTTTCCCTAGCAGCAAGAAAACAAGTTAGTCCAATCCAAGTTCGAAAGTAAATTCCTGGCACCAGCTCTAACTGGCATCCAGGCTCAATGTTGCTGATTTCCTGCAGAACACCCGGAAAGGGTGAGCATTGTTTGGCCAAATCTTCTGGCTAACCAGACACTCCATGTCAGCACAGAATGGGTCAGAGAAAGATCAAATGGTTATCCACATTCATCATTAAATACATAGCCCAGTTCGCCCATGTCAGCCCTTCGAAGGGGTTAGATCCCCTTTCCTCTCCCCTTGACCCCTGTAAATATTTGCCCCACCAAGAATATATCCTTTTGAAACTTGTGTTAAAGTGTTCTTCCACCGCCCTTTATTGCAGGACAGTCAAATCATTCAGTTCAGACTGAGATAAGCAAGGGCTACCCATTTCACACAGAGATGGGGAGGAATTTCTTCTCACGGAGGGGAGAGAATCTGTGGAAACCGGATCATTGAGTATATTCAAGGCTGTGATAGATTTTTAATCAGGAAGCGAATTGAGGGTTATGGGGAAAAGGCAGGAAAGTGGAGAGAGGATTATCAGATCAGCCGCAAATTACATTGAATGGTGGGGCAGACTAGATGGGCTAATGGTTTACTTCTGCTCCTACGGCTTATAATAAAATACCAGGTAAACATTCCTCATCAGATTCCTATGTCAATAACATTAAAGCTGTATAACAATCAACCTTGTGTAATTTTGTGCAGGGTTACAGCCCAATGCACTGTGTAAATATTGGCTGACAAACACTCACAGCATTTCCACTGGCAGCAAAATTCTGACAATAATAAATTTGAAGTCGATGATTAGAGCCCTCAGACGTTCCGTGTTTGTACTCAGCTTACTGTGTCCTGGCCTTTCCTGAGCTTGAGCCTGGAGGATTGAGTGAGTTCCCAGATATTACCATCAAAACTCATGGCGCTGGGCTCATTGCTACAGGAATACGTTGTCGGGGGGCTCAGGGACCAGAAATGCACAGACACGGCAGGGACACAGAGGCCACACACACAACCATCAGAAATGGATTGACAATAGTCTAATGCGTAACTCCAAACACATTAAGATGGCCCATGCCTTAGAAAGGATCAAGCTACTTTCATACTTCGCGAGATGGCCAGGCCCTGGGGTATGTTGCTGAACAAAGAGGCCTAGAGGTGCATAGTTCCTTGAAAGTAGAGTCACAGGCAGACAGGATGGGGAAGAAGGCATGTGGCATGCTCACCTTCATTGGTCAGAACACTGAGTTGGCTTGACATGTTGTGGGCATTGATAAAGCCAATTTTGGAATACTGCCTACAATTCTGGTCTCCTGAGGGATGTTGTTCAACTTGAAAGGATGCAGAAAAGTTTTACAAAGATGTTGCCAGGTTTGGAGGGTTTAAGCTATAGGGAGAGGCTCCAGACCTGCTGAGTTTCTCCAACAATTTCTGTTTTTGTTCCAGTAACTGGGTACTCTGTCCCTTCGGTCACTGTGCGAGTTGCGTCACTGCCCAGATTGACAGGCATCCACTAAGATTCATCTAACAAGACTGCCTGGGATACATCACAGAAACGAGAACATTCACTGTACGATGGATAGCTGTCAATATCCTTCTCAACCTCATCTATTTCAGGATCTGTTGTGTTCATTTAGTCTTTGAAGTTTCCCTGCAGCGTTGGAGGCTGAGGGGTGACCTTATAGAGGTTTATAAAATCATGACGGGCATGCAGAGGGTGAATAGTGAAAGCCCTTTTCCCAGAGGGAATCCAAAATTAGAGGGCACAGGTTTAAGGTGAGACGGGAAAGATTTCAAAATGACCTGAGGGGCGACTGTTTTTTGCAGAGGGTGGTGCGTGTATGGAATGAGCTGACAGAAGAAGTGATAGAGGTGGGTACAATAACAACATTTAAATTCATCAGGGCGGTTATATGAGTACGAAGGGTTCACAGGGATATGGGCTAAATGCTGGCAAATGGGACCAGGTCAGATTGGGATATCTGGTTGGCTCAGATGAGTTGGAAGGGTCTGTTTCCATGCTGTACATCTCTAAAACGCTAACATACGCGAGCAGAATTACGCCATTCAGCCCATCGAGAATGCTCTGCATTCGATCACGGCTGATGTGTTTCTCAACCTCATTCTCCTGCCTTCTCCTGTAACCCTTGATCCCCTTAATCAAAATCTCCACCATAAGTGCACTCAATGATTCTACAGCGATGAGTTTCACAGGGTCCCCACTGTCTGGCTGAAGAAACTCCTCCTCATCTCAGCTCGAAAGGGCCTTTCTGAATGCGACTCAAAACACAGCCTGCGAACACCAATGAGTAGAAGTGGACTCAGTAAAACACCACATGACCTGCGCATATTGTAGGGCAATCTGAGGAAGATCCGACTGCTTCAAACACCATGTTCCCTCAGATGGGCGAGCAAACGCTGTAGTGATTTTAACAAGGTCAGGCAGGGGGACCTCATACAATATGAGTTCCCTGATTGGGGCTGTTAATCGGGTGCAATCGGGGATTCCTGGCTGACAGATACAACCAGGAGTGTCACACATCCTGCCCACTCTGACAGCTGGCTCTGAGGGAGCTGGATCAGTGTCAAGGACTCTCCACATGAAAATAAAGGGTGACTTGTTGACAGAATATGGCATCTGCGGAGTTATTTCACATGCCTATGTTACATCTGTACCTGGCATGACATTCAATGGTCAGTGAGCTGGACAGTACGCCCAGGCATTCGAAATGAAACTTGACAATTCCTCTGGCATGCCAGTAAGCCAGGTAAAACCGAACAAAGAATGGCTAAAGTTGCAAAAAAAACTGGAGAAATCTGTTCTGAAGAAGGTTCATTGGACGCTAAACATCTCCATTCTGCTCTCTCTCCATCAATGCTGAGTTTCTCCAACAATTTCTGTTTTTGTTCCAGTAACTGGGTACTCTGTCCCTTCGGACACTGTTCTAGTTGTGTCACTGCCCAGATTGACAGGCATCCACTAAGATTCATCTAACAAGACTGCCTGGGATACATCACAGAAACGAGAATGTTCACTGTACGATGGATAGCTGTCAATATCCTTCTCAACCTCATCTATTTCAGGATCTGTTGTGTTCATTTAGTCTTTGAAATTCCTACAGATCATTCCTTTGCTCCCCAGTTACTCAAGGTTCGAGCTCCAATTTTGAGCTGTATTTCCCAGCCTGTCTGTGTGCTTTACCCTACAGCAAGAAAAGACAACCCAGGGCAGCAAACTAGGTAACAAACTCACCTTCATTACTTTGTCGAGAGAGACCTCTACCATTGCCAGTGATGGCAGGTATTTCACTTGTCTGTGAATCTATCATTACACCAATGTTCAGGGTCAAAGGTAAACAGCAGTGATATCTCACTCATCACAGGATGTGGAAGTTGCTGGCTGGACCTGTCCGTAGCTGCCCTTGAGAAGGTGGTCTTGAGCTGCCTTCTTATATCACTACAGTCTGTGTGCTGTAGCTGTTTCCCCAGTGCAGTTCGGGAGATATCTCCAGGACTCTGAACCATTACCAGAGAAGGACAGCCAAGTCAGGATGGTTTACTGCTTGGAGGGGAACTTCCAGGGGGTGCTGTTCCCAGCCATATGGGGCCTTCATCTTTATAGATGGTAGATGTTGTAGCTTTGGATGGGGCTATCAAAGGAGGATTGTTGCATGCATCTTACAGAGAGTACACACTGCTACTACTGTGCATCAGCGGTGGAGGGAGTGGATGCTTGTGGATGTGTTGCGAATCAAGATGGCTGCTTTGCCCTGGATGGTTTTGACTCTTGTTGGAGCTGCACCCATCCAGGGAAGTGGAGACTGTGGTGATCATAACGAGGGCAGCCAGGCAAACCTCATAGAATTTGAGTTCCCTAATTGTGGCTCTTAATCTGGTCCATCAGGGAGTCTACGCTGACAGATAAAAAGAGATGTCACATATTCTGAGAGCTGGCTCTGAGGGAGCTGGATCAGTGTCAAGGACTCTCCATGTGTAAATAATGGGTGGTTTGTGATGGGACACTGGCCTCTGTGGAGTTATTTCAGGGAGTATTCCATTACACTCTGACTTGTCCCTTGTAGATGTTGGACAGGTTTCGGGGAGTCAGGAGGTCAGTCACTCGCCGCAGTATTCCTAACCTCTGAGCTGCTTTTGTAGTCACTGTGTTTATATGGCTGGTCCAGTTCAATTTCTGATCAATGGTAACTCCCAGAATGCTGATAATGGGGGATTCCATGATGATAATCACACTGAAAGGCAAGGGACCATCAGACTGTCTTTTGTTGGATATGGTCATTCCCTGGCAGTGTGAATGTTGCTTGCCACCCATCAGCCTATGCATGGATATTGTCCAGATCTTGTTGCATGTAAACTTGGTCTGCTTCAGGATCTGAGGAGTCATGAATGGTGCTGAACATTGTGCAATCATCGACGAACATCCCCACTTCTGACCTTATGACGGAGGGAAGGTCATTGATAAAGGAGCTAAAGGTGGTTGGGCCGAGAACACTACCCTGAGGAACTCCTGCAGAGGTGTCCTGGAGCTGAGATGACAATCTCCAACAACCACTGAACAGACAGACTGGACTCAAAACATTACTCTGTTTCTCTCTCCACAGATGCTCCCAGACCTGCTGAGTTTCTTCAGCATTCTCTGTTTTTATCACATCTTTTGTGCCTGATTTCAGTTTTGCGAGGGCTCCTTGATGCCACATCTAGTCGAATGTTAAGTGCAGTCACTCTCACCTCACATCTGGAACTACAGGAGCAGGAAAGCTGACATTTCAGGCCTAGACTCTTCCCGAAACGTCAGCTTTCCTGCTCCTAAGATGCTGCTTGGCCTGCTGTGTTCATCCAGCTCTGCACCCCGTTATCTCAGATTCCCCAGCATGTGCAGTTCCTATTATCTCTCACATCTGGAATTTTGCTGTTTTGCCCATGTTTGAACCAAGGCTGTAATGAGGTCAGGAGCTGAGTGGCTCGGGCAGAACCCAAACTGAGCATCACTGGGCAGATTATTACTGAGCAGGAGCTGCTTGATAGCACAGCTGAAGACACCTTTCCACCACTCTACTGATGACCGAGGGTGGACAGATGTATTAGCTTTATGCCACAGCACAGGCTGCCTTGTTAGTTAGTCTATTTTTGCACTGCAGAAAGCAGTGATGACTGGTATTGTCACTGTATCATTCAGATGTATGAACGATGAGTCCATATTTATATTTGTTGCAAACGGATGGAATGTAAATTACTTTGGATTTACACCCCTGTACAGTAACAGTGTGTGATTACTGGTCTTGTACAGTCCTTACACCTCCTTATGGATTGGTCTGCGTGGGTGTCTTTCCCTGATTGAGGAGTCCCAAACCAGGAGACATAGTCTCAGATGACAGGGTAGACTACTTCAGTCCAAAATAAAGAAACCTCTCTTCACGCAGAGGCTTACGCGCCCGCGGAATTCTCCACCACAGAAGGCTGTCACTGAATAAATTCAAGACGGAGACAGATAAATGTTTTTTTAAAGAGGTATGGGCAATGCCAATATGGCATTGAGACAAAGGATCACTTGTAATCCTACTGAATAACAGAATGGACTTGAGGGCAGAATGGCCTTATTCCTCCTTTAGAAACCTCTCCAAAAAGGAATCTCGTTAGCTTTCTATCTCCAGAGTTAGTGAATGTTGTCAAGTACTGGTTACCATGCAGGAATATCATAGAATGCCTACAGTGTGGAAGCAGGCCATTTGGCCCATCGAGTTGGCACCAACCCCTCAAAGAGCGTCCCAACCAGACCCACCCCCACTACCCTATTCCTGTAACCTTGAACTTCCCATGGCTCACCCACCCAGCCTGCATTATCCCTGAACACTACGGGCAATTTCCCACGGCCAATCCACCTGACCGGGACATCTCTCGAGTGTGGGAGGAAACCGGAGCACCCGGAGGAAACCCATGCAGACTGGGGGAGAATGTGCACACTCCACACAGACAGTTGCCCGAGACTGGAACTGAACACCAGTCCCTGATGCTGTGATGCAGCAGTGCTAACCACCGAACCAGCGTGCCGCCCTGTACTCTGCGAGTATTTGATATTTTTGAACGGCAACACTTTAATCCTACCTTGTAGGTCAGTAATGAGCAAACTGCCATTCGTCCATTGGTAAATCCAGTGTTGAAAAGTGTGACACTTCTGCGCAATCTCAGACTGTGAAAGGTTCCTGCTCCTGTCTTCCATGGAGTACCTTGTGAATGGCCCATTCAGATCTTTCTCTATGGTCGCGTAAGGAATATTGTTGGCAGGGCGATATAGTAAGTGCAATGGAATTACCCTGCAAATGGAAATCTGAATAAAGGACGACTGACTGACAGGAAATCTTGTGGGAACAGCGAAAAGCGAATGTTGGAATGAACTGTTCAGCGTAACACTCACTCTGGTACTGGGCCAAAGGTTTCAACTGCACGAGCCTCCGCTGCAAATATTTTACTGTATTCTCTCGCTGTGTTCTGAAGCTTACATTCCTGAAGATTAGAAAGAAAATCATCAATCCCTGAAAAGCTTTCACAACAAGCTGCATCAGCACATTCCTCATGATCGCCATGGTAAAGATATGAAGTCTCACAGCGTGTGGTTAGTACCAGGCAATGGAGAATCAAAGTGGACTTTACACTGTACTGGAAGTTTTTTTTATAATAATGTGCAATAGTTTCCGAGCTATGAACAGGGAAATAATGCATGCACTGTTACTGTCGTCAGGGGAGTTATAGTCATGGGAGGATAGATTAAAGAAGTATTCAGTGCTGGTGATTTGGGGATAGTGAGGAAGCTCAGTTCTGTAGTCACACAGAGGTTAGACCAGCACGTTTGTGCTCAAGCAATTAGCCACAGTTCCAGAGGCCGCAGGGCAGCTCTCTCATTAGGGACAAAGGTGGCTGGTGGTGGTTTGACCTGAGGGTCACCACGTCTCAGGCGAGGGATGAGGTTGAGAAACAGAGTCCTTTGTGGTAACCTCAGCCAGAGAGGGGAATTGAAGCCACCCTGCATCGCCATCCAGCCAACTGAACTAACCTATGTCCTGTGAAAATGAAAGGGTTCACAAAAGATTTATGAGAATGTTGCCAGGGATTGGAGGGTTGGAGCCAGAGGTAGGTACTGAACAGGATCGGGCTATTTTTCTTGGAGCGTCGGAGGCTGAGTGGTGGTAGGGGTTGATAAAATCACGAGAATCATGGATAGGATGAATAGCCAAGGTCTTTTTCCCAGGGCAGGGGAGTCCAAAACGAGGGGACATCGGTTTCAAGTGAGAGGGGGAAGGTTTAAAAGGGACCTGAAGGGCAACCTTTTCACCCAGAGGGGGGTGCCAGTATGGAATGAATGCGAAAGGTTTAGACGGCTGTAGGACAAATGTTGGCAAATGGGACTGGATTCATTTTGGATATCTGTTCGGCATGGGCAAGCTGGACTGAAGGGTTTGTTCCCCATGCGGTACAGGCCTATGCTTCTGTAAGTAGGTTGGTACCAACAAAATCTCTAGTAACTCGCGTTTCCAGGGGAATGGGGCATTTAAACTTCCCAATTCGCACCGAAGTCGGGCTCATCCACGGGGTCCTACCAAGGACCATAAGTCCTCCACCCAGTCTCCAAACAGCTGATCATTTAGGAATTCCCAAATGAAGTTAGTTATCGCCAAAGACAGGAACTCCTTACCTGCATGGTGATGTCATGGTTTCTTGCAATAAGGCTATTTTCGTTTTTGGTCCCGTAAGAAATGCAGTTCTGCACTTTGATAATGCACGTGGCTCCGGACTCAAATATTGGCTCCAACCCATAGATGACCTTTACCCTGCTGGCTTTACGACAAACCCCATCGCCAAAGCGCAGCTCCTTCATCATTATCCTGCCAAAGAGCTTGTTACCCCAGAACCCTGCATCAGTGAGACCCTTGGTGATCAACATAGGCGTCATCTCAATCTCTTCGCCCACTGTAAGAGGGGAACAGCCACACTGTATTATAAACTATCACAGGGTCATGTTTATTGAAGAAATGTCACTGATTGAAGGGGTTTTCCTTCTTACCTTCAATTTCCTCCCTCGAATTAAATCCCGACAATACTGCAGCAACAAACAAACCAGTTAGATTCTCACTGAAAACAGAGCGGTATTTTACACAATGGGCACACAAAATGAAACAAGGAGAAACTGGCCTTTCCTTTGAGCCTTTCACTTTCCGAAATCCCTTTACAGCCGCTGGAAAAATGCCTGAGGGGCAGTCGATTGCAGGAAACACAGCAGCTCAATTTGCTGGTAGCAAGCTCCAAGCTTGCATTGCTCATTGGGGCCTAGGTATGGACGGGGTACTGCAGTGAATTCTACCGCTTTCTTGTGACACTGAACCAAGTTTATCTCATACCCGGCCCAACTCCACAAACCCGCCTGTGTCCCATATCCCCAAACACATCCTCTGAGAACAAGTTGAGTCGGTTTGGGCCTGTGCACGATGGAGTTTGGACGAATAAAGGTGACGTCAGTGAAACACGAGGTTCTTGGGGGGCATTGACAGGGTAGATGCTGTTTCTAGTTGTGGGAGAGTCGAGAAGCAGACAGCATAATCATACAAAAAACGTCATCATCTAAAACAGAGATGAGGAACAATCTCTTCTCCCAGAGGGCAGTGAATGCAACAACCTTTACCACAGAGGGCTACTGAGATTTTTCATCAGTAAGGGGAATCAAGGGTTATGGGGGAAAGGCAGGAAAGTGGAGTTGAGGATTATCAGGTCAGCCATGATTACAATGAATGGCAGAGCAGATTTGATGGGCTGAACGGTTTACCTCCGTTCCGGCATCAGAAAACTATCAGTGACGGATTTAAGGTGAACAACTGATTGCCGGACTGAGAGAGATAATGGGAACTGCAGATGCTGGAGAATCCAAGATAACAAAGTGTGGAGCTGGATGAACACAGCAGGCCAAGCAGCATCTCAGGAACACAAAAGCTGACGTTTTGGGCCTAGACCCTTCATCAGAGAGGGGGATGGGGAGAGGGTTCTGGAATAAATAGGGAGAGAGGGGGACATGGACCAAAGATGGGGAGAAAAGAAGATAGGTGGAGAGGAGAGTATAGGTGGGGAGGTAGGGAGGTGATAGGTCAGTCCAGGGAAGACGGACAGGTCAAGGAGGTGGGATGAGGTTAGTAGGTAGGAAATGGAGGTGCGGCTTGAGGTGGGAGGAAGGGATGGGTGAGAGGAAGAACAGGTTGGGGAGGAAGAGACAGGCTGGGCTGGTTTTGGGATGCAGTGGGGCGAGGGGATGAGCTGAGCTGGTTGTGTGATGCAGTGGTACGAACTGGGCTGGTATTGGGATGCGGTGGGGGAAGGGGAGATTTTGAAGCTGGTGAAGTCCACATTGATACCATTGGGCTGCACGGTTCCCAAGCGGAATATGAGTTGCTGTTGCTGCAACCTTCGGGTGGCATCATTGTGGCACTGCAGGAGGCCCATGATGGACATGTCGTCTGAAGAATGGGAGGGGGAGTTAAAATGGTTCGCGACTGGGAGGTGCAGTTGTTTATTGCGAACTGAGCGGAGGTGTTCTGCAAAGCAGTCCCCAAGCCTCTGCTTGGTTTCCCCAATGTAGAGGAAGCCACACCAGGTGCAATGGATGCAGTATACCACATTGGCAGATGTGCAGGTGAACCTCTGCTTAATGTGGAATGTCATCTTGGGGCCTGGGATGGGGGTGAGGGAGGAGGTGTGGGGGCAAGTGTAGCACTTCCTGCGGTTGCAGGGGAAGGTGCCGGGTGTGGTGGGGTTGGAGGGCAGTGTGGAGCGAACAAGGGAGTCACGGAGAGAGTGGTCTCTCCGGAAAGCAGACAGGGGTGGGGATGGAAAAATGTCTTGGGTGGTGGGGTCGGATTGTAGATGGCGGAAGTGTCGGAGGATGATGCGTTGTATCCGGAGGTTGGTGGGGTGGTGTGTGAGAACAAGGGGGATCCTCTTAGGGCGGTTGTGGCGGGGGTGAAGTGTGAAGGATGTGTTGCGGGAAATGCAGGAGACGCGTCAAGGGCGTTCTCGACCACTGTGCGGGGAAAGTTGTGGTCCTTGAAGAACTTGGACATCTGGGATGTACGGGAGTGGAACGCCTCATCCTGGGAGCAGATGCGGCGGAGGGATTGGCAATAGGGGATGGAATTTTTGCAGGAGGGTGGGTGGGAGGAGGTGTATTCTAGGTAGCTATGAGAGTTGTTGGGCTTGAAATGGCCATCAGTTACTAGCCGGTTGCCTGAGATGGAGACTGAGAGGTCCAGGAAGGTGAGGGATGTGTTGGAGATGGCCCAGGTGAACTTGAGGTTGGGGTGGAAGGTGTTGGTGAAGTGGATGAACTGTTCGAGTTCCTCCGGGGAGCAGGAGGCGGCGTCGATACAGTCATCAATGTAACGGAGGAAGAGGTGGGGTTTGGGGCCTGTGTAGGTGCGGAAGAGGGACTGTTCCACGTAACCTACAAAGAGGCAGGCATAGCTGGGGCCCATGCGGGTGCCCATGGTCACCCCCTTGGTCTGTAGGAAGTGGGACGAATCGAAAGAGAAGTTGTTGAGGGTGAGGACGAGTTCGGCTAGGCGGATGAGGGTGTCGGGGGAGGGGGACTGGTTGGGCCTGCGGGACAGGAAGAAGCGGATGGCATTGAGGCCATCTGCATGAGGAATACAGGTGTATAGGGACTGGACGTCGATGGTGAAAATGAGGTGTTGGGGGCCAGGGAATTGGAAGTTCTGGAGGAGGTGGAGGGCATGGGTGGTGTCACGGACGTAGGAAGGGAGTTCCTGGACCAAAGGGGAGAAAATGGAGTCCAGATGGGTGGAGATGAGTTCGGTGGGGCAGGACAGGCTGAGACAATGTTCCGTGGGGCAGGAACAGGCTGAGACAATGCCGAGTGAGACAAGACGGAGTGCTCCAGCTATCCAGCATCTTTTGTGGGCAATGCAGCTGCTAAGCTGTGTGTGACGGTTTCAGGAGGCTTGTCCTTCCCACTCGTTCCCAAACATGGGGAGCCCCAGTTCTGATGAATCAGCAGGAGTCTCGCACACCCTCACTCACCCTCACTGCTGAGGTAGAAATCGGTGGCATCAGAGCCGTACTCGTTCTCCACGACACACCTGTACACCCCTTGGTCCTTCACTGAGGCCTGTACAATTGCCAGAGACACTTGGCTCTCATCCCCAGCGCTGGAACACACATAATGGACAAACCATGTGACATCACAGGCCGCTAATATCCCAGCAACAAGAAAGCAACATCATTGGCTAAAATGGAGAAATTCTTGGTTGGACCTAGCTTTCTCCAAACTGGAAAGAGACTAAAAACTTCAAACTCCTCGTCACTCAGTGAAGATCAACAGCATGGCAGCTCAGTCTTTCTACTGCTTTTAAGGCACTATTAACGTGACTGAATCTGCAGCTCCATTTCAGGGTACAATGAGTGCATTATTTAGAAGACAAATACAAAGCGAACAAGCTGAGCTAGAGGGAATGCCCCACTTTTCAGAGCAGTCGATGAATGTGCTGCTCCAGAGCACACAGAATTCCTATCACAGAATTCCTACAGTGTGGAAGCAGGCCATTCAGCCCATCGGGACCACGCCAACCCTCCGATCAGAATCCCACCCAGACCCATGCACCCTAACCACGTAACCCTGCACTGTCCATGGCCAACCCAACTAGCCTACACATCCCTGCAACAATGGGGCAATTTAGCATGGCCAATACACCTAACCTACAAATCTTTTAACTGTGGGAGCACCCGGAGGAAACCCATGTAGACACAGGGAGAATGAGCAAATTCCACACAGACAGTTGCCTGAGGATGGAATTGAACCTGGGTCCCTGGTTCTGTGAGGCAGCAGAGCTAACCACTGAGCCACCGAGCCACCCCAGTGGACCAGACCAACTATCTGCTGTTAAAATGCAGCATCAGGATAGCAAGAAACATTAATTAAGAGTTTCCCCAGTCTGCTGAAACAAATTATAGAAGCAATGTGGAGCTTGACTGGCACCACATCCAAACACCCACTCCCTCCACCACCGACACTCAGCATGCACTATTTACAAGATGCATTGTGGAATTTCACCAAAACTCCTCAGGCAGCACCTTCCAAATCCATGACCACCTCCAACTAGAAGGATAAGTGTGTAAATCTAGACCCCTGCTGGGGTCTCTCTCAATCCCGCAATCGGTCAATGAACGCTCGCAGTCTGTCTGGCTCCTTGAAACTTTGCTCTTTATTTTCTTCAATCGGCCGGGTACAGATCATCCGGAAAACACAGAGGTTGAGCACTTCCGTATTCCTCGGAGGAGACGCACACACAACTTAATACAAAGACATTTTTATACTTTTTTTAAAGCAGGGTACATGGCGTGATCGCATAGTGTATTCAAACAATTACCAATCAATACAGGACATTGCTTCATTGACAGTTACATAATCCAAAAGTATTAACTGGTAAACAACTCATGTCCCAACGCTTAGGTTACTGAATTGTCCCACCATATCGCGCCATAACATTTGCTAGTAAAGGTCAGCTAGAATGGTTAGTACTGCATTATCTTACCATTACAACATTATTAATGCTGCAGCCCTAGCAGAATGCAAAGTTCTCAGGCTAAAAGGGCAGATCTAGTAGAATTCACAGTTCCCAGGCTGGAAGCCATTTTGCTGCTAACTTGCACAGAGCAGCCAGAGCAAACAGCATCTTAGGAGCACAAAAGCTGACATTTCAGGCCTAGACCCTTCATCCAGCATCTGCAGTTCCCATTATCTCTGATCACAATTTTAACCTCACTGCGAAGCCTCTTCTAGGGATGCCTAGCCTGAAGAAGTTATCCTCCTCCCTCCGGACTCTCTGATGAAGGGTCTAGGCCCAAAATGTCAGCTTTTGTGCTCCTAAGATGCTGCTTAGCCTGCTGCATTCATCCAGCCCCACACTTTGTTATCTTGGATTCTCCAGCATCTGCAGTTCCCATTATCTCCAAGCAGCCATCTTGTGCCTGTATCCAAGTTTCAGATTCTCAAGTGCAGCAAATACATGGGAACACCACAACCTCCAAGCTCCCCTCCAAGCCACTCACCATCCTGAGTTATATATCACTATTCGTTCACTGTCACTGGGTCAAAATCCCAGAATTCCCTCCCTAAGGGATCTATCCACAGCACAGGAACTGCAGTGGTTCAAGAAGGCAGCTCACCACCACCCTCCCAAGGGCAGCCAGGGATGGGTAATAGCCCTCAGGCCTCCCTGCCACATGCTCCTAGATAATAGCAGCACCAGCTGATGACAGTTACCTGTGTTTCAACTTGTCCAAGTGAACGCCATCTTTTTGCCACATTATGGTGGAGTCGCTCAGGATGTTGAAGAATTGGCACCAGAGTTTGAGATTCCCAGTGGCGTCAGAATATTGCTCCACTCTGATCTTCCGGATCACCTGGGGAGCTGCGGAAGACAAAATGCCCAGTCATCGAAGGCCCTGACAAATAGGCCCCAAGAGTAAATATTATAATGTCCGAGGGTTTTGGCCAAGTGCTGGCTTGTAGAGGATAGGTTGGAACAGGGGGGCCAAAAGGCTTCTTCTGTGTTGTATGACTCTGAGAGTGTATCCGTGAACCAGCGACCATCAGAACCGCAGTTCCAAAAGAAAAACAAAAAGTGCTGGAGAAACCCCGCTTCTGCGGAGAGAGAAACAGAGTTAACATTTCGAGTCTGGAATGACACTTCTTCAAAGCAGTGACTGCGAAACACTGACTCTGTATCTGCTGAGCTTCTCCAGCAAATTCTGTTGCAAGGATCGCAGCTGGGTCCACTGCTTTTAGTCATTTATACAAATGATGTGGATGTGAATATAGGAAGCATGGTTGGTAAGTTTGCAGAACTATTTTGACACCAAAATAGGTGGTATAGTGGACAGCAAGGAAGGTTATCTTAGCGTACAACGGACCCTTGATGAGATAACACGCTGTGAAGCTGAATGAACACAGCAGGCCAAGCAGTATCAGAGCAGCAGGAAAGTTTGACATTTTGGGTCGAGACGTTTCTGAAGAAGGGTCTCGACCCACAATGTCAAACTTTCCTGCTGCTCTGATGCTGCTTAGCCCGCTGTGTTCATCCAGCTTCACAGCGTGTTATCTCAGATTCTCCAGCGTCAGCAGTTCCTACTATCTCTGGACCCTTAAAGAGATGGGTCAAGGGAGTGAGGGGTGGCAGATGGAGTTTAATTTAGATAAATGTGAGGTGTTGTATTTTGGTAAGGCAAGCCAGGGCAGGACTTGTAGTCATTGGTAGGGACCTGGGTTGTGTTGCTAAACAGAGAGACCTGGGGGTACAGACGCATAGTCTCTTGAAACCTTGAAACAAAGCTCTTTGGAGTCACAGGTAGACAGGGTGGTGAAGAAGGCATTTGGCACGCCTGTCCTCACTGGTCAGCACACTGAGTATACGAGTTGGAACGTCATGTTGCAGCTGTACATGACATTGATGAGGCCACGTTTGGAATACCGCACAGAACACTGGTTGTCCTTCTATAGGAAGGATGTTGTTAAACTCGAGAGGGCATAGAAAAGATTTACGAGGATGTTACCAGGGCTAGAGTCTTTGAGCTATTCGGAGGGGCTAAATGGCTTGGGCTTTATTCCTTGGAGTGTCAGAGACTGAGGTGTGACCTTAGAGAGGTTTATAAAATCATGAGGGGCGTGGCTCGGATGAATAGCGAAGGTCTGTTTGTTCCCAGAGTCCAAAAGTAGATGGCATAGTTTTAAGGTGAGAAAGGAAAGATTTGAAAAGGACCCGAGGGGTAACTTTTTAACACAGTGTATGGTGTGTGTGTGGAATGAGCTGCCAGAGGAAGTGGCGGAGGCTGGTACAATTACAACATTTAAAAGGCATCTGGATGGGTACATGAATAGGAAGGGTTTAGAGGGATATGGGCCAAATGCTGGCAAATGGGACCAGGTCAGACTGGGATGTCTGGTTGGCGCAGATGAGCTGGACCAAAGGCTCTGTTTCCGAGCTGAATAACTGTATGACTGTATTTTGGATTTCCTGTTTTCACAGTTCTTTGCTTTCAGCTCAAGTTTAGTTTTTAGACATGCCTGAAATTGATCCCAGAGGGCAGCTTTAAATGTAGGTGCATGAGGGTCTAACTCAGCTCATTTCACAGGTGAGGAACAGGCAAAGTCAAGAGCTTGGAAAATGTCTCTTCCTCCAGCAGAATAAACTGAGTTGTTCTTTGCATCCTAGAATGTATACCTTCCATATCACCTGGTCAGCAAAGTAGGTTTAAATTTTATTTTGTTTTTAATTCCAAATAGCAATGAGGGTTACAAATCGTAAAGAAGCTGTTTTAAGACAACGCCAGGATTTCTCGCTCAATTCTCCAACTCTGGTTGCCAAAGTGCAGTGATATTACACAACATCCATTCGAGCCTTTAGAGACTTCAGAGTTCAACAACATCAAAATGACACAGTCATTTCCTTACCTCTTAGTGTAACAACTCCAAAACTGCTGCAGATGTTTCTCTGTCACAGCTGTCCACCACCCCGAAATCTCTGTTTAACTCCATGAGGCATATCCCTCGAGATATTTTCTATTCAATGTGATCAAAGGTGTAACGACACACCTCTGGAGTAAGTGGGGCTTGAAATCAGACCTCCTGAATCAGAGGTAGAGACACTACTGCTGTGTCTTAACAGCCCTGAAAAAAGCTGGCTTTTATAAAGATCCTTCAAAGGACTAACATAAACTTTGGAATTTCCACTGACTTTCTACATTTCTCCTTCTTTCTCCTGTTCTCTAAGACCTCTCAGACTGAAGCAACTAGTGAGCTCAGGATTGTGACATTCCATGGGGAGATTAACCCTGTAGCTGGAATGGCAAGATATATCTCACGCCAGCAGTTGGGGAGCTTTTTCCTGGGCAGAGATAGGAGGTCACCAGATGTAGCTGTTGAAAGTGACACCGTTCCCTCAATTACAATAGGGAATGTAGAGAGACACTGTTCTCTATTCACCCACAGTGAGTATGGATCAGTGATAGAGGGGCAGAGGGTAGCTGCCCTGTCACAATGGTGGCAACACTCTCACCCTGCCCATCCTCACCTCCCTTCAGCCACTGCTCAGTAAATCTCGCCAGTGTCAGCTAAAATCACAAAGCCAAAAGCAGCCAGCATGGTCACTTGGGACCAAATGACCTCCTTTTGTTGTAACCCGACAGAGATGGTGTCAACGTCACTGAAACATTTTAAGCTGCTAATTGGCTGCCTGCATGAAACCTGGAAGTAGATGTGTTGGAGACCAACCGTTGCCGTTAACATTCATCACTAAGCTCCTGCACCCATTGTTTTTAAAAATAATACAGGCATAAAATTGCTTTGTCAAATCCATTCATCACAAGGTCCTCGGAGAAATAGGCATCAAAACCCTTCAGGGTTAGAATTAGGGTTGGGGTTAGGGTTAGCGTTAGGTATATGGTTAGAGTTATGGTTACGGTTAGGGTTAAGGTTAGGGTTAGGGTTAGGGGTAGGGATACCGTTAAGTTATAGTTAGGGTTTAGTTATGTTTAGGGTTATGGTTATGGTTGGAGTTAGGGTTACTGTCAGGGTTTGTATTAGCTTTTGAGTTAGGGTTAGCATTAGATTTAGGATTAGGGTTACAGTTGGGGATAGCCTTTGGATTACCATTAGGTTTCAGGCTGGGGTTAGGTTTAGTTTTAGGGTTTAAGGTTAGGATTAGCATTAGGATTAGGGTTTTCGTTAGGATTAGGGTTATCGTTAGGATTAGGTTAATGTAAAGAGTGAGTTTAGTACCTGCCCACTTCTAGTAAGAGTCAAAGTTAAAGCAAGTGGAGAATTATCAGTGGGGGATGATCTCATTGAATATAGGAGGTGGGTTGAATGGCCTACTTTTGTTCCTACATCTAATGGTTTTATGGATTACAAAGCCAGCTAAC
The DNA here is from genome assembly GCF_030684315.1 of Stegostoma tigrinum. Taxonomy (NCBI): domain Eukaryota; kingdom Metazoa; phylum Chordata; class Chondrichthyes; order Orectolobiformes; family Stegostomatidae; genus Stegostoma; species Stegostoma tigrinum. The sequence goes on along the minus strand of NC_081389.1, from coordinate 6,481,312 downwards.
CCCCATTACACGTTTACTTCAACTCTTCAACCACCATTTATGACAGCAGGTCCTCGCTACATGCACAGTATTAATCCAATGGTTTCATTCACCCTCTTACCTTTAAAGATATTCTTTGTTGGTTTGCCCTCTTCAGTTTTCACCTCACTTTTAACCAAGCCAGCTTTGGTGTCTTTGGTCATCATCCTTTTGGATGTCAGGGAACTCCCATTTTGATCCTCGGCTTCACCATGAAACCTGGGCACTTCGAGGGTGGCCATTTTGCGTGGTGTTGTTGGCGAGCGTCGCTCCATTGGTGCTGCCTGCTGGGTGGCAGCAGGGGCCTGCAGGAGGGCCCCGCTCTTCTTGGGCGCCAACAGGAATGGGCTCGGCCCCTCGTCCAGGTGATCTGTGCCTCCCTGTTGGATTCGCTTTGCTCCCTCCTCCTTCTTTGGCTGCGATGGAGAGGGGACAGCGGTGAGGCCTCCTCCTTCGGCCTCGTCCGGCATCTTGGAGCGGGGCAGGAAGATTTTGCGACGGGCGCCAGCGGCCAGCTCTGCCGGAGTGGCTGATGGGATAGTGGAGGTGCTGTCACTGAGTGTCATCCTGGGGCTCGAGGCTGGCAGGAGGGGCGCTGACGTCTCGTCCTTCTGGAGGGTCTCTTCATCCTCAATCTTTGCTGCTGCCTCATCCTTAAAGATCTTAGTGTCCACTACGATGGATGGCACTTGGCTAATTTCGGGCACATTGGTATTGGAGACACTTTTTGTGCTCTGTGCATCACCTTTTGACGTTACACCGTCAGTACTTGCTGCTACTGGTTTTGGAACAGGTATCACTTCACCATCTGGAATGCACAACACTTCTAAGAGATTACTTCCATGTCCAGGATCGATCTCCAACACACTCCTCTCTCCTGCCACTCCCTCTGGATGTGGAGCTGCATTTTTGGCAGGTTCACCTTCAGTGGATGATAAACCAGTCACACCTTGCCCTTCCTCAGCATCATCAAGCCTGCTGACATCCAGAAAAGGAAACGTACCTGCGGCTTTGAGATCTTTTGGCGTCTCAGTCAAATTCAGCTCCGTACAGATAAGGCCCAGCTCTGCTAAAGGCTCCTCTGTCATGGAATTTCTCAGGGGTAGAGATGATGGTGTGCCCAGGAGGGCAGTGGGGTGGTTGGGTTCGGGAGTGCTTGGTGGCATGACGGCAAAGAGGTCAGGATTAGCGCCCATCTCTGTGGGAGGTTCGCTGGGGGATGTCGGTTCTGGACTTAACTCTTGCTCAGCGTTGGGTAACAGTGTGGCACAGCCACCATCTGTCCCTGCCTGAGGTCCAGCAGACACGTGCCCTTCATAAACCTGGCAAACGTCAGGAACGATTGGCAGAGGACAGACAATGTCTTGCTCTAACAATGGCTCCAGAGGGTGTGCCTCATTCGGGATGGTAACACCCAGGCCACTGGGACCTTCGGTCCATAAGCTCCCATCCACAATCTCTGGGGCATCTGGCATTGCCGCTGGTTTGTCAACATCGCCGGGAGGGGGCTTGTCACCCAAAAGGAATCTGGGAATCTTTAAGTAGGCTAGGAACATTTCGACCAAGTGGGCGCCGAAACTGTCGGAGGGGACACTGGGACGCACGTGCTCTTCAGCTGCTGCTTCCTCCACATGATCAACCTTCAGAAACTCAACACTGCCCTCGGCAATGGTGTCCTCAGGTGGGTTACTGTCTGTCGAGGTGGTGGCCTCAGCAGCATGAACCTGAACTAACTGCAATGCTACATCAGTAAGGATTCCTCCCACAAGTGGCACTGGGATGACTGGCTGGCTCTCTTCAGAGTCCACGCTACCCACAGCACTGCTAGGCCCAGGCACGTGCAGCACTGGGAGCTGATCGCCTACAGGAGCAGCACCGGTGAGCTCCACTGCCTCAGCAGCTGTCTGAAGGGCCAGAACGTGCTGGCAGATGGGCTGAATGAGCTGATTGCTCCTTTCTACAGTCGACAGGGCTTCCACATCGTTCGGGGGCAGGTACACATCCTCATCGGTGGAATCTCTCAGTTCCGGCTGTGTGCCTTCCGACGTCGTGGTCTCGGGCGTGCGGGGCTCATCTGAGATGTCTGCGGGCTCAGAGGTGCTCAGGAAATCTAATTTCTCCCACTCGCTGTTTAAGGAACAAACACTACCACCAGTACTCTCTGAAACAGGCGAGATGTCATACTGTGTCTGCTCCTTACACTCTGCAGCCTGAAGAAGGATGAAAAAGGGATGGAATTCTAAACCAGGAACATTATTTCCACCATAACACAGTATTATCCTTACTAATACAGGATTAGGTAGATGAGATTACTCTCATGGAAACAGAAGAGGAGAGATTTCAATCTGCTCCACCCATTATGTCGATGTTTGATCCATCTCATTGCGAAATTCCCACTTTCTCCCCATACCGCCTTAATGCGCCTTTACTATCTTACATCTATAAATCTCTTTCCCGAATGCACTGAGCCTCCCAGCCCTCTGTGGTAGAGAATGCCACAAGTTGACCATACAATTAAAAATACAGCTTTGGGTAGTGTTGTAGAACAGAGAGAGGTTCTGGTACATATTTCTTTGAAGTTTGCATCACAGATAGACAGGGTGGTTAAGCAGGTGTTTAGCACACTTGCCTTCAGCACAGAGACCTTTGAGTGTAGGAGCTGGGACGTCATATTGTACAGGACATTAGTGAGACCTCTTCTGGAGCAGGTTAACCAAGTGGCAACACCTCTAAGGGGACCGGGCAAAGGTCAAGATGACAGTAAATCTCCCTCGGTAACTGTTAGGCGGCACTTTGGAGAGTAGAGCCACCACACTGCTTTCACTCCCACGGCCTAAATATCGGCAAAGTGCTGCTGGCTTCTCAACCAAGCTCAGCATTTACCACACAAACTTGTTAAGTATCTACCTCTGCGAAAGTAGGAGGATTATCGCTAGGACACTGAGGCCAGCACAGTTTAAGTGGCTTCCAGTGCTAGCACACGTTGAATTTCCTCATGCGTGAAATGCTAATTACTTAATGGGGAAAGTACCCTTTCTGTACTTTAGCACATTGAATGCATAGTAAGTAATGTTTAGATAACAAAGCGTGAGGCTGAATGAACACAGCAGGCCAAGCAGCATCTCTGGAGCACAAAAGCTGACGTTTTGGGCCTAGACCCTTCATCAGAAAGGATGTTTAGTCTGTTTTTCCTGAAACGTCAACTTCCCTGCTCCTCTGGTGCTGCCTGGCCTGCTTTGTTCTGCTAGCTCCACACTATGTTATCTCCGGCTCCAGCATCTGCAGTTCTTGCTGTCTCTAATGTTTAGTCAATGTTGGTTTTAGTTTGTTTGTTACAGTAAAAGACAGTGATATTCTTTGCGAGTATTTCTGTGTGTCACTGGGGAAATCGGTCCTCTCTTTAAAAAGAAAATGAATGGTCCCCAATAGGTTAGTAACGATGTTAAGGGGGTGTTTGTTGGAAGTGGTACCTAATGTGAGATGAGTCTGCTTGACACTGAGTGGGAAGAGCCTTGATCCTATTCAGGTCTGCTGTAGAAACAATGCAAGTCAGGGATACTGCGTGGGATGCTCTTCAGGGTGATCAGTGTGGACTTGATGGGCTGAATGGTCTGCTTCCACACTGTAGGGATTCTGTGATTGTATGAATTAGCAAATCACTGCTACGCCCCAGAAAGGAAACTCCTCTAAAAACATAAAAGGTGCAGCAAGGTGACCCTGGGCTCTCGGTGATGAGGAAAGATAGCACTGTAAATGCCTCCTTTCATTACTTTGCTAATGATTAGAGGAGGCGGGCCAGATGTGAATTGTTTCAGTTGAATTTGTTTGGCCACAATGCACAGGACATAGCTGGAAATTTCCCCAATTGTTGGGCTGATGCCAGTGTTGTAGCTGTCCTGGAGCAACTTTCATTGGAAGGCATAGATAGTCCTGAAGCACAAGCCCTCACCGTAACTGCCAGTGTGTTGCAGGACTATCTATGCCTTTGACTATCCATGGTATCATAAGACATAGGAGCATAATTAGGCCATAAAATCACACAGCATGTAAAGAAGCCCATCAGTCCAACCAGTCCACACTGCCCATGTTCTCAAACTAGTCCCACCTGCCTACATTAGGGTTCAAACATTTCTTATTAATGTATTTATTGAAATGTCTTTTAAATGATGTTAATGTACCTGTATCCACTGCTTCCTCTCCCAGTTCATTCCACACATGAACCACGCTCTGTGTAAAAGTGCTTACGTCCTTTTTAAATCTTGCTCCTCTCATATTAAAAAAATTTTGGTTTTGAAGTTTGTCTGGTTTTGAACTCCCCACACCTAGGGAAAAGACTCCTGCCAGTCACCTTCTCTACACCCCTCGCGATTATATAAACCACGATAATGTCACCCCTAAATCTCTTACGCTCCAGTGACAAAAGTTCCAGCCTCTCCTAATAACTCCTTTCCTGGCAACATCCTGGTAAATGTTTTCTGAACTTTCTCCAATTTGATAATATCCTTCCTGTAACGGGGCGACCCCATCAGATATGCTCCGCCATTCAATCATGGCAGATGTCTCCCAACCCCAAACTCCTGCTTTCTCTCTGTAACCCCTTGGTCCTTTTACACTCCAGTCCATTTCTTGAAAATCCAATGGGGCAGATCAAAACCGGCTAAAGACTGGCATTGACAGGAAGCGAGGCGTGGGTCTGCCCTTGGATCTAAGAGGTTTTAGAACACCTTGAGCCTATCTTTTACATTCACAGTCTGGGCTCTACCATCTCTGGTGTCGGGAGCCTCCTGCTCATGATGGAAAATTGCTCTATGGATTGTGGGATCATGTGTACCATGCAGCTTCTTCTGTTTAGAATGCAAATAGTCCTACACCATCACTTCAACAGGATACAGCCTCACCCTCAGGTATGCCGGGCTTAACGAAGCAGAGCTGTTCTCTGTTTTGATGGTAACAGAAGGTTGGGAACAGCAGGTTGTACATGAGTACAATGCACCTGCTGCTTATAGCCCACAATGCCTTCAGGATTCCCAGGTATGGACTGCCAGGTCTGTTCCAAATTTAGCATGGCAGTAGAGTCACATGACACAACAGAGGTGTTGTTAGCGTGAAGATGGAAGTTGGTCTACACGTGGATGAGTCAATGTGCTTTCGGGGCCCCGCCTTCCCAGCCTGCACTGCTCTGTATCAGCACCTCTCACCAAACTGACCTGCTGGTGGCTAGGCTATACCCAAGCTGCTGACAGGCTCCTCTATCAGAATACCCCATGTGGTCACGGTGTAAGGAGGTCTTCAGGGTTGACTGGGCTGAGGGATGCCTTCACTATGTTTAGGTCATAGATTCACAATGTATTCAGTTTTACATATTTTTAATCAATTTGCGCCCTCTTCTGGTACAGGTGGGACATGAACCTGGGCTCTAACCACTGTACCACATACCTTAGGTCTTATACCTAACCACTACATGACTGGGAGGTTGGGGGAGTGTTCTACACCATTTCAGAGAGTTGTTAAATATCCACTACAGTACTGCGAGACTAGGCAGTGTGGGAAAGTTGGACCAAAGGCTGTAGACCTCTGTGACTGGAGTCAAACCCAGGCCTGGGCATTAAGGCCAACAGATTTCCTTTCTGAAACCAACTGGGTTTTTAACAAGAATACAACAGTTTGAAGTTTTTGAGAAGATTTGGAGCTCGGGCTGTGGGTGAAGTTGTGGACATGCTCGCTGAGCTGGTGTGTTTGATCGCAGGCGTTTCATCACCCTGCTAGGTAACATCATCAGTGCGCCTCCGGTGAAGCGCTGGTGTTCTGTCCCGCTTGTTATTTATATCCCTCGGTTTGCTGGGGTGGTTGGCACCACTTCTGGTTCTGTTTCTCAGTGGTTTGTATATCGGGTCCAGTTCAATGTGTTTGTTGATGGAGTTCCAGTTGGAATCCCAGGCCTCTAGGAATTCCCCGGCATGTCTCCGTTTGGCTCGTGCTATTATGGATGTGTGTCCCAGTCGAATTAGTGTCTTCCTTTGTCCATATGGAGTGACCAGTGAGAATTGGTTGTGTCACTTGGTGGCTAATTGGTGTTTGTGTGTCCTTATTGTCAGGTTTCTTCCAGTTTGGCCTGTGCAGTGTTTCTCACAGTCCTTACATGGCATTTTGCCCATTATGTTAGTTTTATTGGTTGTGGGTATGGGGTCCTTTACATTCGCCGGTAGCTGTTGTAGGGTCGTTGTTGGTTTGTGGGCTACTCTGATACCGAGGGGCCTGTGTGATCTTGTGGTTGTCTTTGATAGGTCTCTGATGTACGGCAGGGTGACTAGCGAGTTTTCTGAGGCATTCATGCAAGAAGTATAGTTGTTCAAATGACCAACTAGCTACTGAGAGACCTAACCAATTCTCACTGGTCTCAATACACATGGAAAAAGAAAGTACGGTTGTGGTCTGTCGTGGAGGTAACGGTGGATTGTGCTTTTCAGGTATCCATTCCTTTTAAAAACTGTGTAGAAGTGCCCCTGTTCTGCTTTGCGCCATTCGAGGTCGCTGCTGTGTGTTGTGGCCCCTTTGAGTCCATCTATGGGAGTTGGGGTGGTTGCTGCAGTAATGAAGTATCTGGTCCATACGGGTGGTCTTTCTGTATACGCTAGTCTGGAGTTCCCCACAGTTCTTACATTCTACCATTATGTCCAGGAAGGGTACTTGGTTTCTGCTCCTTTCTTTGTTTGTGAATTGTATCCCGGTGAGAACGTTGTTTATGTGTCAGTGGGTTTCTTCCAGTCTTGCGCATTTGATGATCATTAAATTAAATTTCATTAAAATAGATTCCCTACAGCATGGAGACAGGTCCTTCGGCCCAACAAGTCCACACCGCCCCCTTGAAGCATCCCACCCAGATCCATCCCCCATAGCCCACACACCCCTGAACACTGTGGGTAATTTAGCATGGCCAATCCACCTAACCTGCACATCTTTGGACTGTGGGAAGAAACCGGAGCATCCGGAGGAAACCCACACAGACACGGGGAGAATGTGCAAACTCCACACAGACAGTTGCCTGAGACTGGAATCGAACCCGAGTCCCTGGCGCTGTGAGGCTGCAGTGTTCACCACTGAGCCACTTGGCTGCCCCCATGAATCATGAAGTTGTCACCTACAAAGCGGACCCAGAGTTTGGGTTGGATCGTGGGGACTATACCTAGCAGGACGACGAAACGTCTGCGAACACACACATCAGCTCAGCTAGCAAGTCTACAACCTGATACAACAGTTTTATCATGATTTATTGGCACTGAGTTCTTTTTAATTTCCAGATCTATTTTGAGATTTTTGTTAAAACTGAATGAAAACTCACAGGCAGCCCATGGTGAAACGTGCACCCAGATTGTTGGATTAATCCACCAAAGCCTCAGAAGTAAATAGCAACAAAATTCATGCAGGGCCATCACAGGCTTCAATGTTGGGTCAGACCTGCACATTGTCTAATTTTGTCAGTTACACAGCCAGAAAGCTGCACTTAATTTAAATATAAAATGCTGGAGAAACTCTGCAGATCTGGCAGCATCTATTGAGAGAGAAACAGAATTAATGCTTCGAGTCTAATTTGACCCTTCTTCACAACAGGACCCAAAATGTGAACTTTTGATTCTCTCTCCACTGATGCTGCCAGACCTGCTGAGTTCCTCCAGCACATTCTGCTTCTATTTCAGATTTCCAGCCTCCGTAGTACTTTGCTTTCACTTGAGTAGCTTTTAACTATTTTGTCTCATTTCTCAATCCAAGGATGTTGTGTTTCGAATGTGCAGAAAGGTTAAATGCTGTAAAATAGAAAAAGTTATCAATGGTTGTGTTAGGGAAATATGGTAGAACAATTCAGTGTAGAGGAATTAAAAGCAGACAGAGATTCAATCTCTGATCATGGCAATAAATAGGGGCCATGCCAAAGCTGAAACTTCTGTTGTTTGGGTTTATATCAGATAACAGATAAGGAAAACATGAATGGTGTACAGTACAGAAATTAAAATATTGAATCCACTAACTTTTGATATGGCTGCTAGTGAGATGAAACTTTCCTGATTTTTGGCCACTTGACCTCAATATTTAGATCCTGGCCCTTGCTTTGCATGCCTGCAGCTAGAAGGATAAATCCCAAAGTGCTCACAAATGTCTATTCTTAGCTGCAGTTAATTTTTCACCCATACTCTTGAGGTTATTCTTATACGAATGATTGTTCTTCATGGTTGTTTGTCAATGTCTGGAAAGACAGCTGTTATCTCTCTATTACCGAAACCTGAGTCGCTTCTTGTGGAAAAGTGTGAAATTCCTTATTTAATACCAATAGATGGAATGGCTGACAGGAGCAGCTATCTTGGTTACACTTGATAAACGACTCTTCATTAGCTATTAAAACTTCTGGCATTATCATTTTCATCAGCACATCTGCCAATGTGGTATACTGCATCCACTGTACCCGGTGTGGCTTCCTCTACATTGGGGAAACCAAGCGGAGGCTTGGGGACCGCTTTGCAGAACACCTCCGCTCAGTTCGCAACAAACAACTGCACCTCCCAGTCGCAAACCATTTCCACTCCCCCTCCCACTCCGCAGACAACATGTCCATCCTGGGCCTCCTGCAGTGCCACAATGATGCCACCCGAAGGTTGCAGGAACAGCAACTCATATTCCGCTTGGGAACCCTGCAGCCCAATGGTATCAATGTGGATTTCACAAGCTTCAAAAATCTTCCCTCTCCCAACCACATCCCAAAACCAGCCCAGCTCATCCCCGCCTCCCGAACCTGTCCTTCCTCTCACCTATACCCTCCTCCCACCTCAAGACCCATCCCCATCTCCTACCTACCAGCGTCATCCCACCCCCTTGACCTGTCCCTTCTTCCTGGACTGACCTATCCCCTCCCTAACTCTCCACCCACTCTCACCTTTACTGGCTCCACCCACACCTCTTTGATCTGTCTGTCTCCTCTCCACCTATCTTCTCCTCATTCCATCTTCTGTCTGCCTCCCCCTCTCTCCCTATTTATTTCAGAATCCCCTTCCCCTCCCAATTTCTGAAGAAGGGTCTAGCTCCAAAACATCAGCTTTCCTGTTCCTCTGATTCTGCTTGGTCTGCTGTGTTCATCCAGCTCTACACCTTGTTATCTGTAATATTCCAGGAATCCAGGTTCAAATCCTGCCATAGCAGATGGCAGAATTGGAAATCAATCAGGAAAAATTCTGGAATTAAGAATCTACTGATGACCATGAATCCAGTTTTGTTTGTTCAGAGAAAAAAACCCATCTGGTTCAATATAAGGCATAAGAGCAGAAATTAGGCCATTCGGCCCATCGAGTCCGCTCCGCCATTCAATCATGGTCAATAAGATCCTCAACCCCATTCTCCTGCTTTCTCCATGTAACCGTTGATCCCCTTGATAATCGAGAACCTATCTGTCTCTGTCTTAAATTACTCAATGACCTGGCCTCCACAATATTCTGTGGCAGTAAATTCCGTAGATTCCCCACTCTCTGGCTGGAGAAGTTTCTCCTTACCTCCTTTCTAAAAGGTCTTCCCTTTACTCGAAGACTCTGCCCTCGGGCCCTAGTCTCTCCGACCAATGAAAACATCTTCCCAACATCCACTGTTTCCAGGCCATTCAGTGCTCTGTAAGTTTCGATTAGATCCCCCCACATTCTTCTAAACTCCAATCAGTATATTCCCAGAGTCCTCAAAAGTTCCTCATATGTCAAGCTTTCCATTTTTGGGATTACTTTCATGAACCTCCTCTGAACTTGCTGCAGATCCAGTACATCCTTCTGAGACATGGAGCCCAAAACTGCGCACAATAGTCCACATGTGGCCTGACCAGAGCCTTATAAAGCCTCAGTAGTACATTCCTGCTTTTATATTCAAGTCCTCTCAAAATAAATGCCAACATTGTATTTGCCTTCCTGACTACTGACTCAACCTGCAAGTTTACTTTAAGAGAATCCTGGTCTAGAACTCCCAAGTCTCTTTGCACTTCAGACTTCTGAATTTTCTCTCCATTTAGAAAACAGTCCATGCTTCTATTCTTCTTACCAAACTGCATGACTTCACACTTTTCCATGCTGTACTTCATCTGCCACTTCTTCGCCCACTCTCCTAACCTGTCCAAATCCTTCTGCAGCCTCCCAGCATCCTCAATACTACCTGTCTTCCACCTACCTTAGTATCATCTGCAAACATAGCCAGAATGCCCACCGTTCCTTCATCTAGATCATTAATGTATAAAGTGAAAAGCTGTGGCCCCAACACTGACCCTTGCTGAACACGCCACTTGTCCCCAGCTGCCATCCTGAGAAAGACCCCTTTATCCCCACTCCCTGCTTTCTGCCAGACAGCCAATCTTTTATCCACGCTAGCACCTTGCCTCTAAGATCGTGGGCCCTTATCTTACTCAGCAGCCTGCTGTGCGGCACCTTATCAAAGGCCTTCTTGAAGCCCAGGCAGATAACATCCATTGGCTCTCCTTGGTCTATCCTGTTTGTTACTTCCACTAAGAATTCTAGCAGCTTTGTCAGGCATGAACTCCCCTTGAAATCATGCTGACTTTGCCCTATTTTACTAGACACTTCCAAATATTCAGCAATCTCATCCTTTACAATAGACTCCAAAATCTTACCAATGATTGAGGTTAGGCTAACTGGCCTGTAAAATTTTCTGTCTTTTGCCTTACTCCCATTTTAAACAGGGCTGTCACGTTAGTGATGTTCCAGTCCTCTGGGACCTTCCCTGACTCTAGCAATTCCTGAAAGATCACCACTAACGCTTCCACTGTCTCTTCAGCTATCTCCTTTTGAACTCTGGGGTGTAGTCCAACTGGTCCTGGTGATTTATCCACCTTCAGGCCAATAAGTTTTACGAGCACCTTCTCCTTGGTGATGGTCGCTATACTCAGCTCTGCTCCCGACTCTCTTCAATTTTTGGGATATTACTCGTGCCTTCCACTGTGAAGACCGACGCGAAATTCCTCAGCCATTTCCTTGTTCCCCACTACTGTCTCTCCACTGTCATTTGCCAGTGGTCAATGTCCACTTTTGCTTCTCTTCTGTCGTCTAGAAACTCTTACAGTCTTCATTTATATTACTGGCTAGCTTACCCTCACATTTAATCTTATCCTTCCTTATTTCTCTTTTTGTTGTCCTCTCTTGGTCTTTGTAAGTTCCCCAATCCTCTGGTTTCCCACTGCCCTTCACCACGATATATGCTTTCACTTTTGCTTTTATGCTATCCCTGACTTGCCTAGTCAGCCATGGTTGCCTCGTCCCCAAGCCCCCCACCCTCCCTTACCATTCTTCTTTCTCCTCAGGATGAATTTTTGCTGTGTCTCCTGAATTACTCCCGAAACTCCTGCCATTGCTGTTCCACTGTCTTTCCTGCTAGGCTCCTCTTCCAATCAATTCTGCCTAGCTCCTCCCTCATACCTCTGTAATCACTTTTATTCAGCTGTAATACCATTACCTCTAATTCTATCTTCTCCCTCTCAATTTGCAGAGTAAATTCTATTATCTTATGATCATTTCCTCCTTAGGGTTCCTTTACCTTAAGCTCCCTTATCAAGTCTGCCTCATTGCACAACACTAAATCCAGTATTACCTGTTTCCTTGTGGGCTCCACCACGAGCTGCTCCAAAAAGCCATCTCGTAGACATTCCACAAACTCCTTTTCTTGCAATCCACCACTAACATGATTTTCCCAGGCCACCTGCGTACTGAAATCCCCCATGATCACTGTAACCTTGCCTTTCTTACCCACCTTTTCTATCTCCTGGTGCATCTTGCACCCCAGTTCCTGACTACTGTTTGGAGACCTGCACACAATCCCAACTATAGTTATTTTTTACTTTTGTGGTTCCTCAATTCTATCCACACAGAGTCTACACCATCTGACCCTACTTTGTTTCTTCCTATTGATTTAATTTCATTTCTCACTAACAAGGCGACCCCACCCTCTCGGCCCACCTGCCTATCTTTTCAATAGGATGTATGTCCTTGGATATTCAGTTCCCAATCTTGATCCCGTTGCAGCCACATTTCCGTGATGCCTACCATGTCATACCTGCCCATTTCGATCTGCACCACAAGCTCATTTACCTTATTCCTTACACTGCATGCATTCAGATACAACACCTTCAGTCCTGTATTAGCACACCCTCTTCTCATTTTCATTCATTTTTCCAGTGTTTGACTGCTAGCCCTTTCCAAACACTCTGACCTATTTGTGTCTGTGCTGAAGACTTTAATAACCTCTCCTGAGTTCTCGTTCCCTGTCATTTCTTTCATATTTTTCCACGTCGTTGAATCCATCACTACAGATGTTAGCAATGCTGCTTTGTTTCCCACTGGGGCAAGTTCTACCATTCCCTTCGCCCCCACCCCAACTTTCTAGTTTAAAGTCCTGTTGACCAGCCTATTTGCCCTTTTCTCTAGAACATTGGACTCAGCTCGGTTCAGGTGGAGACCATCCCAACGGTACAGATCCCTCCTGTTCCATACTGATGCCAGTGCACCATGAAAAGGAACCCCTCTCTCCCACACCACTCTTTTAGCCACGTGTATACTTCCCTTATTCATATGTCCTATGCCAATTAGCACGTGGCTTGGGCAGTAATCCGGAGATTATAACCATTGAGGACCTGTCCTTTAATTTGCTTCCTGGCTCCTGATAATCTTTGAACAGGTCCTCTTTCCTGGCCTTGGCTATGTTGTTTGTTCTGGCATGGACCACAATGACTGGATCCTCCCCTTCCTGCTCCAATAACTTTTCCAGCCGGTCAGAGATATCCCTTACCTTGGGACCAGGCAGGCAACAACCATGCAAGACATCCTGCTTATAAAGGATACTATCTATCCCCCTAATTATAGAATCCCCTACAACTATCACCGGTCTTTTTGCTCCCCCTCTTGAATGGCCTCCCTTAACATGGTGCCATGGTCAGTTGGCTCATCCTCCCTGCAGCCTTTTTCCTCACCCACACAGGGAGCAAGTACATCGTACCTGTTGGACAAAGGTCGAGACCTGAGGGTCCTCTGTTCCTCTCCGCAGGATCCCTCTAACTGCCTCACTTACAGTCACACCCTGCTGTCCCTGGCCACTGACCAAATCTGAAATACTTAATCTACCAGGTGTGACTGCCTCCTGAAACTCGGCATCCAGGTACTCCTGCCCCTCCCGGATGGGCGGCAGTGTTTGAAGCTCCGATTCCAGCTCATTGACTCTGAACCGAAGTTCCTCGAGCCACCAACACTTGCTGCAGATGTGGTCACTGCAGTTTGCAATGGGATCAGCCAGCTCCCGCATCATACAGCTACAGCACATCATCTGTCCAGCCATTTCTACTTCATTAATTACTTTATCAACCTATATAATCTATTATAATGAGTTAATTAAATTTGTTGATACTTTCCTCTCTCCGACAAAAAAATTCCCTTACTCTAGATTGCCAGAAGAGTAGAAAAACGTTACCTTTTTCTAGTTAGAGGAGGAGGAGGGGTAGAAGACACTACACATGTGGTGTTTTGGGTTTAGACAACACCTGAATATTATCCCAGCTCATGCTCTCACCACTCCCTCCGCCCGAATCAAGAAGCTCAGGTCCTTCCTTTCGAGGAGGGGATACGCCATCCTTACCTGGTCTGGCCTACATGTAACTCCAGACCTACTGCAATGGGGTTGACTCTCAACTGTTCTCTGGGCAATAAACGCTGGTCCCTCATCCAGTGTGTGAATTAAAAACACATATTAAATGTTGCAAGAATTCCGTTGTCTCCTCTCACACCAAGTCCCAGCCACTCCTGCGCTCACTGATCTACAATGGTGTCTGGTCCAGCAACTGTTCATTTTAAAACTCCCACTCTTGTTTAATATATCCATCCCTGCACTATCTTTGTCACCTTCAGAGCCCCACAACCTTCCAGGAACTGTCTGGGCTCCTCCAGTTCCACATTAGTGCCTGCCTATCAATTGCTAACTTTGTTAATGGTCTTTATGGTACGTTACAAAGAACCATGTGATGGCTATTCATTTTTCTACATTAGCTGGGCCAGCATTTATCGCCTGTCCCTAGCTGCCCTTGAGAAGTTGATGGTGAGCTGCTTTCTTGAACCGCCTGCAGTCCAGGTGCTATGTATTGGCCCACAATTAGACAGGGAATTTCATGGTTTTGACCCAGTGACAGTGAAGGAACGGCGATATATTTCCAACTCAGGATGGTGAGTGGCTTGGAGGGGAACTTGGTGGTGCCCCATGCATTTGCTGCCCTTGTCCTTCTATTGGAAGTGGTCATGGGTTTCGAAGGTGCTGTGAGGAGCTTTGGTGAATTGTCTGAACATACACATACACACGCGCGCACACACATACACATACGCGCACACACATACACATACACACACGCGCACGCACATACACATACACACACACACACACATACACACGTTGGAGTCCTGTATCTTGGTTGTATGCAAGAGCACTTCTGGATATGAAAATGTATTGTAGATAGGACAGCTCTTGTGGAGTAATGGCAACGTCCCTGCCTCAGTCAGAAGGCCTGGGTTCAAATCCCAACCTGCTCCAGAGGTGTGTAACAGTATCTCTGAACATGTTGATTGGACAATATGGGTGCACAATGAGAGAGATAAGACTGAGCAAGTCAATAAACCCTCTCCACAATGATGCACGATTCAATCTCTCCAACTGGCTTGGGATCTGTTAACAGTAGTAGTAGCAAATGTTTGCCTGAAGCTGGAGATAGAAAAGTAAGATTCCTTTCACACAGAAGGCTGTAACTGGAGTTACCTTGTAGAAGAATGGCTGAATTCAAGTGCAAAGTGTCAGTTATGCTTTCCCAATATTTTATGAAGCTGCACCATATGATGAACAGATAAAAGAAGCTGATGTGTGGGTATGGGTAATAATTTAATCAAGACGGCAGTGAGGGATGACCTTGGCATGATCACTTCAGGGTAAAGTATCTTGGAGATAGCAGGAACGGCAGATGCTGGAGTCACAGCTCATACAGAGTGGAACTGGAGGAAAATGGCAGGTCAGGCAGAGTCAGAGGGGCAGGAAAGTCGACGCTTCGAGTTTACACCCAGTCCTGAAGAAGGGTCCCGAACCAAAATGTTGACTTTCCTGTCCCTCTGATGCTGCCTGACCTGCTGCGTTCCTCCAGCTCCACACTGTATTAACTCGGAGCTACAGGCTCAACAATTGAGAAAGATTTGAAAATTCTATTAAAATTTACAGACAAAATTTAGAAGAAAGATGACATATTAAATGCATATGAGGCACAGCCAGGCTGTAATAAGTGTTGAAAGCAGGATGGAGGAATACAGAATGGAATTTAACAGATAATGTTATGATATTGGTCAATATGGACTATCAAATTTCATCACATTGTCACACTTAAGACTAATCTTGGAGTAAAATGAATTTGCAAAAAGAACAAATACTAATCTAAAAGGCAGCAATGATCAGCTGCCCACAGTTTGAGGCAAGTCCAGGAGACACCTCCAAATTAAACAAAAGCATTTCCATTGAAATTATCACTTTGTCTAAAGATGTCTAATGTTGCCCAACAAAACTGAAAGAACTGCGGATATTGTGAATCAGAAACAAAAGCAGAAGTTGCTGTAAAAGCTCAGCAGGTTTGGCACCATCTGTGAAGGTAAATCAGAATTAATGTTTCAGGTCCGGTGCTTTCCTCAGAACTGAACCTTCCCATCCAATATAACTGACTGAATCTGCTTCAAGGTATGTCCATGTCCAGTTTAAATTCACATATGGTTAATAATTTGGGAGATGAGAGGCCTGCTTACTAGTTAGCCAGCTTGGAAAGACAATGGAGCCAGACTAAGGAACACACACAGAGCTACCTTTCAACAACTGCACCTGAACAGCAGAGCAGTGAGAAGGAACATGGATTTGTAAACAAGAATTGGATGATACTCTCCCTATTTGTTTCCTTCAGTGAAAAAGCAAATTGGAGAAAAAGCCATTCGTTTGTCTACTTAATCCCTAGGCCTGATGCAGAAGGGGCTGACACCTTCCTTATGTCCTTTGAAAGGTCAGCAAAGCTGATAAAGTGTCCAGTCTGACAATGGATACTGATATGACAGAGCAAGCCGAAAAGGAAAGGTGGCCATTACCACTGAACGAACCAAAAGGAATGGTTTTATGTATGTACCCATTAATGCCAGGAGCAAACAGGGCAAAATTCCATTGCCTCAGAAGCAGAAGTGCCTTAACAGCTTAAGCAGCTGACCTACGGTCAGTGGGGGAGGGCACTTCAAATCAAAACCGCCTCCAAAAACATTTGCAAGTTAATTCTCCTTGAGGAGTTCTGTGAATCTTCAGTGCCTTTTCCAGTCCAGATACACGCAGAGAAACATGTATGCAGGAGACAGATGGGGTGCAATTCAGACAGAAATGACGGTGAGGATAATGCATAGACTCATAAACTCAGGTAAGATGGGGTGTGGGAGCTGACACAGAACAGAGACAAAGAGAGTGCGAGTGATAAAGCCTCCCGAGATAAGCCTGAGAGTAAAGGGAAGCCAAGCAGAGAAAAACAGGACAGTCCCTAACTGTTTAAATGAGGGATCCAGGTGACAGACAGGTTGGAAACCTCTCACAAGTGCTTCTACCACAGGAAACACGGACACATGAAGGAAAATTGTTGGATCTGGTGGAACGTGAGGTGGGAGGCAGAAGTTAAGATCCAGGAATTAGCAACATGACGTACAGATGTGCAAGGCCAGAAAATGCAGTACGAGTTCTCAAACTGGACCTGGAAGAGAACATTATGAACCGGTAAAAGGGTGGCGCGGTAGCTCAGTGGTTAGCACTGCAGCCTCACAGCGCCGGGGACCCGGGTTCGATCCCAGCCTCAGGCGCCTGTCTGTGTGGAGTTTGCACATTCTCCCCATGTCCGTGCGGGTTTCCTCCGGGTGCTCCGGTTTCCTCCCACAGTCCAACAATGTGCAGGCTAGATGGACTGGCCAGGAGAAATTGTCCATAGTGTTCAGGGATATAGAGCTTAGGTGGGTTAGAGAGGGATGGGTCGGTGTGGACCTATTGGGCCAAAGGGCCGGTTTCTACAGGGGTTCTGAAAAGGAACTTGAATCAGAGGAGAGGGAGATTCTAAAGTGATAGACCCAAACAAGATAGGAGGGTGAGGGTGAGTAAACACAATTTGATAAGGGCATAAAGCATAGACCAAGCCTGAAATATCATGAGAAGCAGAAGCCTTCATGCTGAGGAGTTTTGATTGATACTCGAAGCCAATAAAGGATGCCAAACAAAAGGCAATAGAAAGCTGGCGAGTGTACACTGAGGTACCAAAAATGGATTAACCAGCTTGAACATACAGATGGATACACACAAAATCACACACATCCTCAAAGGGTGTACAGGCCACAGCTCGACTACAGGCTTGGGGTTTCAAAGAGAGAGGCTTAGCGAACACAATATTACAGCAGATTTTCTAACAGGGATGTAAACATGAGTCTGAAAGTTTCCTTAGCTCTTATAGCAAAATGCTCCTGGAAATGTCAACCCATTGCTATAAAAGCAGCATTTCTACAAAAAAATTTCAAGAGTTTTTTTTTGGAAGCCACCCGAGAAAGCTGGCAATATAGAAGGGACAACAAGGTGTAGAGCTGGATGAACATAGCAGGCCAAGCAGCATCAAAGGAGCAGGAGAACTGACGTTTCGGGAGGGGTCTAGGCCGGAAACGTCAGCCTTCCTGCTCCTCTGATGCTGTTTGGCCTGCTGTGTTCATCCAGCTCTACACCTTGTTATCTCAGATTCTGCAGTTCCTACTGTCTCTGAATGTAGAAGGGACACTACCAGAAGAATGTGGATGCTTTGGAGAGGGTGCACGGCACTTTTACCTGGATGTTGGCTGGTCTGGGTGGTTTTAGATATGAGGAGAGGCCGGATAAACTCAGATTGTTTTCACCAGAAAGACGGAGGCCGAGGGGCAACTTGCTAGAGATCTACAAAATTATGAGAGACATGGGTAGTGTGGACATCAGGGGTTTTTTCCCCAGGTTGGAAAGGCCAACTACAGGAGGGCACAGGTTCAAAGCGAGTGTGAGGGAGAAGTGTAGGGAAAATGTTTCACACAGAGGGTGTTTGGAATGCACTGCCAGTGGAGGTGGCAGAAATAGGTATGTTAGAACTGAACCTTCCCATCCAATATAACTGACTGAGCCTGCTTCAAGGTATGTCCATGTCCAGTTTAAATTCACATATGGTTAATAATTTGGGAGATGAGAGGCCTGCTTGCTAGTTAGCCAGCTTGGAAAGACAATGGAGCCAGACTGAGGAACACACACAGAGCTACCTTTCAACAACTGCACCTGAACAGCAGAGCTGGGCAGCTATGTTAGCAATGTTTAAGGCATAGCTTGATAGACTTATGAACAAGAGGTGAACTGGGGAATAGATACATGGGCAGTAAGTAGGAATCAAGGCCTGTTCCCTTCTTCTGTTGCATTGTGTTGCACAATGCAGAAATTAAAATGAGAGAGGTATGCATTGAATGACGCATCAGACTGTTTAACAAAACAAATACCTGTCCCAAAGGCATTATCAGACATCTTCAATGAGGAATACCCTATGTTATGATGAGAACATGGACTATTGAGATGGGAACAGGGAATTTTTTTTCAGAAAATTGCTTTGTAATTATTTCTGCGTGTAGAAAAATTACTTTTTTTTAAGATTCCCTACAGTGTGGAAACAGGCCCTTCAGCCCATCAAGTCCACACTGCCCCTTGGAGAATCCCACCCAGACCCATTCCCCTATAACCCACACACCCCTGAACACTACGGGCAATTTAGCATGGCCAATCCACCTAGCCTGCACATCATTAGACTGTGGGAGGAAACCCACGCAGACACGGGGAGAATGTGCAAACTCCACACAAACAGTTACCCGAGACTGGAATTGAACCTGGGTCCCTGGGGCTGTGAGGCTGCAGAGCTAACCACTGAGCCACTGTGCCACTCAAACTTATTTTATTTTATTTTACTTATTTTAAAGAATGGGGAAATTGGGATCTGTTAACAGTTGGTTAATGGTGAAACATTGAGGGAAAACAAATATTTTATTTCATTCATTAGTGTTTGGAAGATTATTCTTAAAAAAATTTAAAAATTACAATTAAAAAGGGAAAAGAAGACCTGTAAATCAATTCGTTAATTTTAACAATTTTAACAGGCACTTAGAAGAAATAAATGCTGCCTATTAATTGTCTGAGCACGTGTATTTATCTTAGAAATCATAGAATCCTCACAGTGCAGAAAGAGGCCATGTGGCCCGTCGAATCTGCACTGACCCTCTACAGAGCATACCACTCAAACCCAGTACTCCCACTCTATCCCTGCATTTCCCATGGCTAATCCACCCAGCCTGCACCTGTCTGGGCATTACAGGGCAATGTAGCACGGCCAATCCACCCTACCCTGCATATCTTTGGACTGTGGGAGGAAACCGGAGCACCCGGAGAAAACCCACACAGACATGGGGCAAAACTCCACACGGTCACCCAAGGCTTGGACCAAACCTGGGTCCCTGGCACCGTGAGGAGGCAGTGCCAATCACTGGGTCACCATGCTGCCCTGTAGTACACATGTATAGATCAAGTAACATTGGCTGTGGAATAAGAGACCAGATCAAATCAATAAACCTTCCCCTCAATACATATTGGGGTCCTTATTTTAATTGGTCCAATTGACTTGGAATCTATTTTTAGGCCACATCTCTGATTTTAATTGCCCTAGTACTGGTGAACTGTACCTTCAGGGCTCTAACCTGGGGATTGTCTCTCTGAACCAGACTATTTTGTTCACTAATTTAAAAAACACTTGAAAACTTACAAGAGGAATTGCGCATCCCCCCGGTTTGGTGACGGGGCATTTAATTGGAGGGGGTACGGGTTGGGGGTTAAGGTTGATGTCCTTTCCAACTCAATGCCAATTGAGACAAAGAAGTAGGAAATTAATGCCCAAGGGGACCCCACATTTAAAGGCAACAGTGCCTGACTGAAGGGCCAAACATTGCCAATGCCCTTCCCCGGCTCCCCCTCCACGAACCCCACTCCGTGACCCAACCCCCTTCCCGCCATCATCCAACTTCAGCCCGAGATCCAGCAACAATCCAAGAGAGTGACTACAGCAAACGCTGACTCACCGTGCTGAAGAGCTGCCGGTCTCTGATTGGCTGGCAGATTTCAACAGGACAGGACATCTACTGGGTTGGAAGACCCAGGATTGGCCTGTGATGTGCCTGAGTGACACAGGATTGGCTCTCACCGCCTTTCGATTAAGGATACCCCTTTCTCCCCAATGATAGTGGAATGTGAGAAGAAGCTAAACTGGAGACGAAAACTGAACTGTATACTGCTGAGGAGCTTCATTCCTAAAATGGAAGCAATCTTCTTTTTTCTCTCTCTTCATAAGGACTCAATGGACCTTTTAACTAGATGAGTGAAAAAGGAACATTCATGTATACTGACATCTAAAGATAGGCACAGGTGCATAAGGCCATAAAACTAAGGAGCAGAAGTTGGCAATTTTGGCCCTTCGAGTCAGCTCCATCATTCGGTGAGATCATGGCTGATCTAATAATCCTCAACGCCACTTTCCTGCCTTTTCCCCATAACCCCTTGATTCCCTCACAGATTAAACATCTGTCTATCTCAGCCCTGAATATACTTAATGACACAGGCTTGACAGCCCTCTGCGGTAAAGAATTCCACAGATCCACTCCCCTCCGAAAGAGGAAATTCCTCCTCAATTCTATATCAAATGTGTGACCCTTATACTGAGATAACGCGTTCTGGTCCTAGACTCTCCCACAAGGGGAAACAACCTTTCCACACTTACCCCGAATCTTGTAATGTTTCAATAAGGTCCCCTCTCATTCTTCTGGACTCCGTGGGTACAGGCCTAACCTACTCAACCAGTCCTCCTAAGACAATGCCTCCATACCTGGTGTTAGCCTAGTGAAGCTTCTCTGGACTGCCTCTACTGCCAGCACTTTTTCCTTAGATAAGGGAATTAACTGTTTATAGAATCCTAGCTGCGGTTTATCTACTGTCCTGTACAGTTTTAGCAAAGCTGTTAATGCTCAGTTCCAACTGAGAATAAGGCCAACATTCAACCTGTCTTCACTGTCACCTTTGTTCATTTCTTCATTAACAAGGTGCGCTGTCCCTGCAGGTACAGGAGGCAACGATTCCTTTGGCAAAACCAAAAGAACACAGACCGGCCAGTTTATTTCTAACCGTCTCATAAACCACGGAGCCGTCTCAAACCGTTTTGCTGCACTGTGTCTTCTTGCATAGATCCACAATTGCAAAAGAACGAGTTAGGGAGAGGGCCTATTTTATCTCTAACTAGCTGATATCCTCCTAGCTCTTTCCATATGTTTATGTTATCACGTTCACTCTCTGTGTAGTGTGGCCTCTCATTATGGAGGTGACCCATCATGATTGTCAAAAGCACCGGTCAGAACAGATGTCGTCATTTTCCACTCCCGTCAAACAAGACATGCTTCACATTGCCATAAATAGCCCTGAAGTGCCTCCTGTATGATCCTCCTATCCGACTGGGACACTAACCTTACATGAGGTCATCCTGGACACAATTCAGTGCTTACCTCAGCAAGCACGCCTGATGCTGGCTGTTGCCGTGGTGATGCCGGCTTCAGGCCTTCAGCCACGGGTTCAGACTGCGCCGTTGGAGGTGAAGGCGACGCCTTTCCCCTCTCCTCGGGGTGAATGATGTCTGCCAACGGGTACAAGGGCTGAGCAGCAGGTGGCACTACGGCCTCAGAAACGCAGGGGGGTGAAAAGGAGCCATCTTGAGCCTTGGATGGGTCCACGTGAGGTGGACCACCATTCAGGGAGTCCCTGCTGTGGCTGGACTCCCTACCTCCAGAGGACTGCCACGTGCTGTTGGCTACGTCATTGTCAGGTGCGCTTTGAGTTTGGACTTCGGAAGGGAGGCAGGGTGCCTCGATATCCATCTCAATCCTGGGTGTTCCTATGTCTTCGGATTCCTCAGCTTGGTCGGGGTCATCGCTCAGCATCACGTCAACTAAGGGCGGAAGGCCAACTCTGTGAATAGAACCTACCTCCTGAGGGTTAATCTGCTCCTGGGCACTAGCTTGGCCCACAGTCTCCTTGGCCTGAGGTAGTTGTGGTGGTAGGTCAGGTTCCTGAATGGTTTCAAAGAACATATCTTTCACAGAGAAATACATATCTCGGACGGGTGTTTGGAGATTGGAATACACTGGCTCTTGGTCAAGGGCTAATGTTGCATCCTCAGTGGAATGAGTCACTTCAGTGTCCTCAGTGGCTGGGCTTGAAGGCCCTATCGCAGGTGAGGGCTGCCACTGGCCTACAGTCAATGATGAAGCCTGCTCATCGATCTCCATGCGATCTCTGGATTTAACGGGTTGGGGGTCGCCATGTAACGCGTTCCCTCTCAAATTTTCCAGGAGGCCCTCGTTCCCATCAATCCCATTCTGGGCACTTTCATCTCTCCATGAGCTTCCTTCGGCTTTTCCAACCAACAGTGCCTCACCCTCTTCCTTCGAGAGCCTCCTCTTCTTCTTGTGCGCTGCAAACTCCTTTCCTCTGGGTTGAGGTACCACACGGTTAGTCGCTTGATCGGAATAACTGAGGAAGGAGATGCCGTTTTCCATCGGTTCCTCCACTGAATTACTCACAGGTGGTTTCCCTTGGGGACCCCTCAAGTAGCTGTTCTGAATCTCGGGCGCTGAAGGTGGTGGGGGCTTGCTCGTCGCACCCCCCCTTGGCTCATCCGCCATGTTTGCGTGCGAAGCCGCTTCGTGATGGGGAATGCGGACTTTGACCACCTCTTCGCTGTTCCTCAGAGAGTCGGGTGACTCGATGCCATCCACTCCCTGAGATTTCCGCTTCCTCTGGGCCCTCTCTGGGCTCACCGTCCTCAGAAGGTCGTGGTACGGAGCGTTGGCCGCAAACGCCACGTTCTCCTTCCCCCTGGTCCGTGACTCCTCCAGCTCGCGCCTCTTGCTGTTCGCTTTCTGCTTCAGTCGGCCGAACCATCGCTGGTGGATCTTATATTCATTCATTTGGCCAACCTCCAGGATGCCAGAGCAGGACACGATACCCTTGCTGTTGCGGGCTGAAGCTTGGTAAATGGCTGCATCATCTTCTGTACACCTGTTGGCACAAACAGTGCCTGGTTACACACGGCTCCTCTACAACCTTTAACATAAAACTTAACAGTTTGTAAAGCTGTTCGACCCCCCCATGTTCAATTGCGTGCTGACGTGGGGATGAAATATGGACTGGTCACTCTGGTAGACACGTACATTAGACCAGAACTCCATCTGCACCCACCCCCTGGCTTCCTATTTTTTAACATTCATCAATGGGATGAGGGCCAGGCAGCATTTATTGCCCATCCCTAATTGCCCAGAGGGCAGCTAAGAGTCAACCACGTTGCTGTGGGTCTGGAGTCACATGTAGACCAGACCAGGTAAGGATGGAAGCTTCCTTCCCTAAAGGACATTAGTGAGCCAGATGGGTTTTTCCCCAACAATCGACAGTGCATTCACATCATTGTTAAATTCTTCATTCCAGATACTTATGGATTTCAAATTCCACCATGTGCCATGGTGGGATTTGAACCCAGGTCCCCAGAACATTATCTGGGTCTCCGGATTAACAGTCCAGTAACTATGCCACCAGGCCATCGCCTCCCTTTCCTTAAAGGCTTGAAAATATCAAATGGCCCACAGCCTCAATTGCACCTTTCACAGAATCCTGCCAGCATGGATGCTGGCTATTCAGCCCATCGAGTCCACACTGACCTTCTAAGGAGCATCCCACCCAGGCCGAATCCCTCCACCCTACCCCTGCATTTCCCATTTCTGGGACACTGTTCCAGATTTTCACCATCTGTCATGCTTCCCCATACCATTTAGCTCTAGAGTGCAGGCTCATAGAATCATTGAATCCCTACAGTGTGGAAAAAGGCCATTCAGCCCATAGAGTTCCACCATCCAGACCCAACACCCCCATCCTATCCCTGTCACTCTGCATTTCTCATGGCGAATCCACCTAACCTACACATCTTTGGACAGTGGAAGGAAATGAGCACGCAGAGGAAGGCCACGGGGAGAATGTGCAAACTCCACACATACTCCAGAGGCTAGAATCGAACCTGGGTCAGCGGCACTGTGAGGCAGCAGGGCTAACCACTGAACCACAGTGCAGCGGGAGTAGGCCGCTCGTCTCCTTGAGCCTGTTCTGCCAATTAATAAGGTTTGTTTGTGTTTCTAATGCCATCCTCCCATATATCCCCAATAACTCTCTATTCCCCTGCCTAACTAAAACCTGTCCACCTCTGTCTTAAAAATATTCAAGGACTTTTTTTCCACTGTCTTCTAAGGAAGAGAATCCCAAAATCCCATGAACCTCAAAGACAATTGTCTCCTCCTCATCTTTGTCCTGAAAACGTGATCCAATTCTAAAAAAGCACCCCCTTGGCTCTGGGTTGACCACAGGAAACATCATTTCCACATCTAGCTTCATCAAGACCATTCAGGGCCTGACTTACTTCAATCAGACTTCCCCCCGCATACTTCGAAACTGTAGTGGAAAGAAACCCAGTCTGCAATTCATCAGCCAAACCACTTAATCCAGGGATCAATCTGGTAAACTTTCTCTGAGCCACCTCCAATGCATTTACATCCTCCCTTAAATAAGTACTCCAGTTTTCTTAACCTCGCTGCTAAAGTCAACAACTTTACATTTTCCCACCTAATTCCACCTGCAGGATTTTACTCCCGCTCCATCTACCTCCATCTGCATGCTCCTTATATTTACTGGGGTTGGGCTGGGGTGGGGAGGGGGTTCACCTAGTTGCTGTTTTTGTCATTAATGTCAGCTGTAAGGCTGACCCTAAACAGTCTGTGAAGAGAACTCTCTTCACTGGTACTCTACCAAACCCACAGCACTAAGGACTGGCCTGACTGCCATCTCTCAGAGAGAGAGAGCTTTGTAAAGGTGACAGCAAAATACAGAGGGTAATGCTGTCATGAAAGAGTAAACAGTCTGGGGCTCTACTCTCCAGAGAGGCCATTCCTGTAAGACAGTCCACATGCCTTTCACATTCCCTTTAAACCCACCCGCTTTACTTTAAACCTACGTCTCACAGTAACTGACATTTATACTCGAGAAAAAAAGACTCTAAATTTCCATTCTATCCATGCCTCCTATGATTTTGTAAACTTCTATCAGGTTGCCTCTTATCCTTCAATGAAATTGATTGTCCAATCTCTCCTCATAGCTAATACCCTCCAAACCAGTGTTCATCCGGCTTCACACTTCGTTATCATATCCTGGCAATCCTTTTTTGTACTCTAGCTAAAGCCTCCCCATCCTCTGGTAACGTGACCAGAATTTACACAAAACTCCAAATGTGGTTTAACTAACCATGAATTGCTGATTTATATACACTACGCCTGACCGATGAAGGCAAGCATGCCATTCGCCTTCTTGACCTCCTTGTCCACTTGTGTTACACATTCACAGAACTGTGGATCTGTGCGCCTAGATCCCTTTGTATGTTGATGCTTCTAAGGGTTCTGCCATTTACTGTCTCCTTCCCTCCTGTGTTAGATCTTCTAAAATGCACCACATTTGGCTGGATCAAACCCCATCTGCTATTGCTCTGCCCAAGTTATCTGCCTGTCTTTATCCTACTGTATCCTCTGGCAATCCTTCAAATTATCTGCAGCTCCCCCAAACTGTGTGTCATCCATACATTTACTAATCAGACCACCTACCTTCTCCTCCAGATCACTTGTACATACACCTTCTGTATCAGACTGCCAAGAAGGATCTTGGGGCCTCGTACTGAAGTCCATTTGGCAACATCTACACCCTTGCCCTCATCAACCATCTTTGTCACTTCCTCAAAAAAATCAATCAAATTTGTGAGGCATGTGCCCCCCTCCCATTCAAAGCCACGCTGCCTCTTGCTAACAATTCCATATTTTTCCAAATAGAATCTTAGTCACAGAGATATGCAGCACAGGAACAGATCCTTCGGTCCAACTCATCCATGCCGAGCAGATATCCTAACTTAATCCAGTCCCATTAGCCATGTGAATAAAATCCATCCCTAAGAATCTTCTCCAATAATTTTCCCTACCACTGACACTCCCAGATTATCCCTGTCGCCCTTCTTAAACATAGGAAAAACACTGGCTATTCCCAGGTCTTCTGGGGCCCCTGTGACAAAACAGGATACAGAGATTTGGTACAAGGCCCCAGCAAATTTCTCCCTCAGCATTCTGGAATAGACCCCATCAGGTCCTGGAGGCTTGTCTACCTGAATGTTTTCAAAACACCCAACACCACCTTTTCACATTGACATTCCGCAGAATATCGACTTAAACCTCTCTAAACTCTACGGTCTAGGCCCGAAACGTCAGCTTTTGTGCTCCGAAGATGCTGCTTGGTCTGTGATAATGGGAACTGCAGATGCTGGAGAATCCAAGATAATAAAGTGTGAGGCTGGATGAACACAGCAGGTCCAGCAGCATCTCAGGAGCACAAAAGCTGACGTTTCGGGCCTAGACCCTTCATCAGAGAGGGGGATGGGGAGAGGGAACTGGAATAAATAGGGAGAGAGGGGGAGGCAGACCGAAGATGGAGAGAAAAGAAGATAGGTGGAGAGGAGAGTATAGGTGGGGAGGTAGGGAGGGGATAGGTCAGTCCAGGGAAGATGGACAGGTCAAGGAGGTGGGATGAGGATAGTAGGTAGGAGATGGAGGTGCGGCTTGGGGTGGGAGGAAGGGATGGGTGAGAGGAAGAACAGGTTAGGGAGGCAGAGACAAGTTGGACTGGTTGTGTGGTGCAGTGGGGGGAGGGGACGAACTGGGCTGGTTTAGGGATGCGGTGGGGAAAGGGGAGATTTTGAAGCTGGTGAAGTCCACATTGATACCATTGGGCTGCACGGTTCCCAAGCGGAATATGAGTTGCTGTTCCTGCAACCTTCGGGTAGCAAATTTGCGGCACTGCAGGAGGCCCATGATGGCCATGTCATCTAAAGAATGGGAGGGGGAGTGGAAATGGTTTGCAACGGGGAGGTGCAGTTGCTTATTGCGAACCAAGCGGAGGTGTTCTGCAAAGCGGTCCCCAAGCCTCCGCTTGGTTTTCGCAATGTAGAGGAAGCCACACCGGATACAATGGATGCAGTATACCACATTGGCAGATGTGCAGGTGAACCTCTGCTTAATATGGAAAGTCATCTTGGGGCCTGGGATAGGGGTGAGGGAGGAGGTGTGGGGGCAAGTGTAGCATTTCCTGCGGTTGCAGGGGAAGGTGCCGGGTGTGGTGGGGGTGGAGGGCAGTGTGGAGCGAACAAGGCATTATCCTCCAACACTTCCGCCATGTACAATCCAACCCCACCACCCAAGACATTTTTCCATCCCCATCCTTGTCTGCTTTCCGGAGAGACCACTCTCTCTGTGACTCCCTTGTTCTTCCACACTGCCCTCCAACCCCACCATACCCGGCACCTTCCCCTGCAACCACAGAAAATGCTACACTTGCCCCCACACCTCCTCCCTCACCCCTATCCCAGGCCCCAAGATGACTTCCCATATTAAGCAGAGGTTCACCTGCACATCTGCCAATGTGGTACACTGCATCCATTGTACCTGGTGTGGCTTCCTCTACATTGCGGAAACCAAGCGGAGGCTTGGGGACCGTTTTGCAGAACACCTCCGCTTGGTTCGCAATAAGCAACTGCACCTCCCAGTCGCAAACCATTTCCACTCCCCCTCCCATTCTTTAGATGACATGTCCATCATGGGCCTCCTGCAGTGCCACAATGATGCCACCCAAAGGTTGCAGGAACAGCAACTCATATTCCACTTGGGAACCGTGCAGCCCAATGGTAGCAATGTGGACTTCACCAGCTTCAAAATCTCCCCTTCCCCCACTGCATCCCAAAACCAGCCCAGTTCGTCCCCTTCCCGCACTGCATCACACAATCAGCGCAGCTCTTCCCCTCCACCTACTGCATCCCAAAACCAGTCCAACCTGTCTCTGCCTCCCCAACTTGTTCTTCCTCTCACCCATCCCCTCCTCCCACCCCAAGCCGCACCTCCATTTCCTACCTACTATCCTCATCCCACCTCCTTGACCTGTCCGTCTTCCCTGGACTGACCTATCCCCTACCTACCTCCCCACCTATACTCTCCTCTCCACCTATCTTCTTTTCTCTCCATCTTTGGTCCATGTCCCCCTCTCTCCCTATTTATTCCAGAACCCTCACCCCATCCCCCTCTCTGATGAAGGGTCTAGGCCTGAAACGTCAGCTTTTGTGCTCCTGAGATGCTGCTTGGCCTGCTGTGTTCATCCAGCTCCACACTTTGTTAAACTCTAGATGTCCTCCTCTTTGTGAATACTGAAGCAAAGTATTTGTTAAGGAAATCACCCACTTCCTTTAGCTCTAGGCATAAATTCCTTCCTTTGTCCTTGAGCAGACCTACTGTTTTCCCAGGTACCCTCTTGCTCTTGATATATGTATAAAAAGCCTTGGATCTTCCTTCACCCTGTTTGCCTAGGTCATTCCATGATCCCTTTTAACGCTCCTAACTCCTTTCTTCAGTTCTTACTTTGTAATCCCTTGTTCAAGTTCTTTAAAACATAGTTATCACTACCTTGATGAGGTGTGTGTGTGTGTGTGTGTGTGTGTGTGTGTGTGTGTGTGTGTGTGTGTGTGTGTGTGAGAGAGAGAGAGTATGAATGAGAGGGTTAGAGCTGCAAACGCAAACAATTTTACTGCTGCTGAGTTTTACCAGAACTGACCGGATGGAAGGAGCTTGCTAAAGGAGACTGGGACATCACACTAAGTTGGACAACAGTGGATCTGCCATTTGTTGCTGGGGGCTCATATAAGTGTCTGTGGTTGTGTGAGATAAATTTGTGATATATTGACTGTCTAAAGTGAAACTTCTTTTTCAATAAGGAGTGTCATTTGCATGTTAATTCATGTTTAATTTGCATTGGTTCAGTCAAATAAAAGCTGTCAGAAGTGGAAAATTGGTGACAACTTCTTCAATGGTGTAATCATTAAATACATTTGGTTATATTGATTGGTGATGGCCCATTGAGATTGTAACATTACCATGCAGTACTTTTCATGATGTTACACTAACTGCACCAATGTGTCCCCTACTCTCACCCGTCCATTATCCAATGCAGGAGACACAGTTATTTCAGGGACACAGAACGATCGTTTTATGATTGATTGTTGCAATATTTACCAATACCTTAAAAGGAAGAACAATACACCACTGAAGAAGACCACTGGACACACTAACACAGTTAGTACCACACTTTCGTACATGCCTACAAATTTGTTTCCCCTTCCAGTATTCATCCCATTTCTCTTTGCAAGTTACTAGTAACTACGCCCTTTCAAGCAACATATTAAAAATCCTTACCACTTACCGCAGATCAAATTCTTTTCTGATTTTGCTGCTTTTTTTTTAAAACTCCGAATCATTTGGATATTCAGTCTCTAACTATTGAGAATGGCATTTCGTTACATACTTCACTCTCTCAAACCTAAGCCCTGACAGAGTCTTGGCAGAGGCAACTGTAGTTACAATCATTTCTCACCAGTCTCTCAAAACGCTGCACACTGCAGCTATATTTGTCAGGCATTCACGCTGTGCCCACAGTCGCAAGAGGTGTACCCCGTTGTCCATACAGTTTGTTACACTCTGACGTTGCTATGGGGATTTGTTGTAGGCAGGCAATCGAGGGAGCATACAGGAGGAGTTAGGGTATGGAATGCACTACCAGGAAATGTGGTGGAGGCAGGTTCAACTGGGGCATTCAAGAGGGGCACCGGATGGTATTCTGGAAAGAAATGCGGAACAGGGATATGGGGAAAAGGGCAATGAGACTGGCGCTAGGGGATAGAGCCAGTCACAATGGGTGGAACGGCCTCATTCTACACTATGTAGTTGAAGTTGATCAATCCACACAGAGCTCATCCATGATATTTCTTGATGAATACCTTCTATCAACCTGCTTAGACGTGTTAAAAAAAACACACACACTTCCAGAGCAGGGGAAGAGGTTGGCTGTGTGGGATCTGAAACACATACAGATCGGTCATAACCTTATTGAATGGCAGAGCATACTCGATGGGCCGAATAGCCTACTTCCGCTCTGATTGTGTATAGCCCTTTCTGGGGCAGCACAGTGCACTCAGGCAAGGATACATATCCTCCACTATGAACTGATCATTTAACGGAGTGCACCCAGAGGAATTCTGACCCCTTGCGATCTGGGAGAACAAGCAACATATTTCTGTGGTGGCTGATCAACTAAGTTCGCGTCACAGACAGCTGTTGAGCGGTCACAGTGCCTGCACCCTGCTCCAGGTGGGTAAAGCAATGCAGACCACTGATATAAGCTATCTATCCGACAGGGAGATCAGAAGCAACCTCTCCGCCTGAAGCACAGGGAAAACATGGAACTTACCACCATAGGATAGATGGGCAGCTGCATTTAAATTGGGAAACGGATAAGCACAGGAGGTGGATAAGGAATAGACTGGAAGGCTAGCAGGGTTGGTAAAGGCAAGAGAAGCCTCATGTGGAGAATGAACATCAGCACCAAGATGGGCCAAAGGGTCTCTTCAGCACTATACATCCTACATACAGTGAAGTCCTGGGGGTTTGAAATCTTTGAAAACCTCCTAAATGAATATATCTGCAAGGAGCTAAAAGAACAGGCTCCCATGGGCAGTAGGAGATGTACCAGTAACACAGGGTTGTAGAAAATCCCTTCCATTATTTCCTTTAAACCTGAGGATCTGCAAAGATTAGACACGATTAGAGCGAAAAGATATTTCATGTAGGTGAGCAAAATGGTGGAAGGTGGAAATGTTGACAGCAGGACTGGACTTCATCTTCTGAGAACTTTTCTTTCTTGGGTTGTGTGTGTGTGTGTGAGAGAGAGAGAAGGAGAGAGAGAGAGTGTGTGTGTTTGTGTGTGTGTGAGAGAGAGAGAGAGTGTGTGTGTTTGCGTGAGTGTGTGTGTGTGTGTGGGTTGTGTGTCTGTGTCTGTGTCTGTGTGAGTGTATACGTGCGCGTCTGTGTCTGTGTGTGTCTGTGTATCTGTGCATGTGTGTGTGTCTGTGTCTGTGTGTGTGTGTGTTACTGTGTCTGTGTGCGTGTGTCGGTGTGTTACTGTGTGTGTGTCGGAGTATGTGTCTGTGCGTTACTGTGTCTGTGTCTGTCTATGTGTGTGTGTGTTTGTGTGTGTGTGTGCGCATGCCTGTGTGTGTGTGTTTGTGTGTCTGTGAGTGTGGGTGTGTCTGTGTGTCTGTGTCTGTGTGCGTGTGTGTGCGCCTGTGTCACTGACACCAGCACGCTGTAACTGCCCTCGGACTGGGCAGCCCCTTCAAACCAGTTCAGAGGGCAGTTCAGAGTCAACCACATTGCTTTGGGTCTGGAGTCACATGTAGGCCAGACCAGGTAACGAGGCTGTTTCCTTCCCTAAAGGGCATTAGTGAACCAGATGGGATTTTAAAACAATCAATAACAGTTTCAGGGTCACTATCTCTGACATCAACTTACAATTCTAGACACAGCATAAACTCTGTTTTAAGCAGTGCCTTAATCAACCGGCATTCTTAGTAAAATTATATACTTCAAATATCACAAGCTACTGTGATGTCGTAGTATTTACGCTGTAAATAAAGCATAACACTGATGTGTATACCCCCTGAATTACATTTCTATTAGTAACTGTGTGTTTTTACATTGATTTTAGGAGATTTAACTCAGGTTGGTTTTGAGGAAGGCTGTCTCGGTCAGGTTTATTGCGGTTCGGCCTACCTCTTGATTATCCGGAATATCTGATCATCCGACACGCTCCTGGTCCATAAGGGCTGATAAATAAAAGGTTTGCAGTATGACTAACCAAATCTAAACTCTACCAGTTGCAGTGGATTTGAAACGAGCCTGGGCCCTGGGTAATAATGTCACCACCCACCCTCACAACTTACTTATACAGGTGAAGTGAATGCTTTCTTCCATAGTGGAATATTTGATATTTGGGAAGGCCGCAGTATCGATCCATCTCCTTGTCGTCTTTGTACCAAGTGATCTCTGGTGCTGGGTGACCTGGAAATAGAATACATCCAGTTCAGAGCCCGCAACATGTAAACATTCCCCCCAGCATATTGTGTTTCAAATCTGGGCCACAACATTCTGGAGAAAATTAAACTGACATGGAAGGATACTGAGATAACAAGGTGTGAAGCCGGATGAACACAGCAGGCCAAGCAGCGTCATAGCAGCAGGAAAGCTGATGTTTCGGGCCTAGACCCTACCCCATTTCTGAAGTAGGGTCTAGGCCCGAAACGTCAGCTTTTGTGCTCCTCTGATGCTGCTTGGCCTGCTGTGTTCATCCAGCTTCACACCTTGTTATCTCAGATTCTCCAGCATCTGCAGTTCCTACTTCCTCTGATACAAAAGGAGACAGAGCTTGCATTTCATTAGAATTTTACCCAATATCAAGACACCGCCCCCAACCCCTACCAAGGGGCAGTGAATCTCAGTGGGGCATCAAGGACACCATGTTTTACTCCTTCGTGAATGATAAGTGAGTTACAGAGTAACTCACAGCTAACCAGAAGAAGGATGTGTTGTCCCAGTCGAATTTGTGTCTATGTGTATTAAGACCAGCGAGAATTGGTTGTGTTTCTTGGCAGCTAGTTGGTGCTCATGTATCTGTAATGTCAGTTTTCTCCCGGTTTGGCCTATGTAGTGTTTCTCACAGTCCTTGCATGGGATTTTGGATATTACACCAGTTTTGCTTGGGTTGGAAACTTTACATTCGTGAGCAACTGTCATAGGGTGGTTGTTGGTTTGTGGTCTGAGCAGAGTAATCCCGAAGTATCGGAGTAGCCCACAAACCAACACCCTACGACAGCTACTGATGAACATAAAGGATCCCATTGGCACTACACCGGCCAAACTGGGAGAAAACTGACAATACGGATACATGAGCACCAACCAGCCACCACCAGGCATGACCAATTCTGACCTGTCTCACTACACACAGACAACGAGCGACACGTCCAAGCCAGAGACTTGCCAGGGAATTCCTGAAGGCGTGGTATTCTAACTGGAACTCCATCAACAAATAAACTGAACTAGACGGTGCGTACAAATCATGGGAAACAGAACTGGAAGTAATAGCAAAAAACCCCAACAAACAGAGTCACAAGCAGGACGGAACACTGACGCTTCACCTGAGGTGCACTGACAATGTTACCCAGCAGGTGATGAAACGTTTGTAACTAAACCAACCGGCTCGGCGAGCAAGTCTACAACCTCACAGCTAACCAGTTTGAAATGAAGTGAAATGACACAGTCACCGGAATCTGTACACAGTGTGCCAACAACTGCCCTTAAGCGAAGACGGAAAACAACATGGACTGATAACAGCAAGGAGACTCTCTGTGTCTCAATCTCCAATCCCAAAAAGCCAGCCTCGGTGAAAAAGCAACTCCGGAAATTTCACTGAAAGGAGGGGCAAGACCACCTTTAAGAATGGCCTGGATACTCTTGTCAGACTACAGTCATGGTTTGAGGCTCTGTGAAGCGCTGAGGTGCTCCTATATAACAGCAGTGTGACTGTTTGTAACGTGAGTGCTCTGAGCAAGGTGAGCACAGGTATAACTGCCCAGTGTAAGGTATAATAACTCAGGCGTGGAGCTCCAGCAGCAGGCGTCTTTACAACCCAGTCATCCGAGGCCACGATACAGAACACCGTGTCACACCGAACGGCCAGCCCACGCCTTCCAGCTGTGCCCCTCAATTCTCAAATTCCAAAGTTGGGGCGGGTCCCACTGTTTGTAAATGAGCTAGAGGCCAGATCGCTGAGGTGCATCTGCTGGGTGCTGTGGCACGAGCTGCTGTCTGCCCTGGTTAATAAACCTGTCGTTGGGTTTATTTAGATTTCGGCACACACACCACGGTGAGGTGGTACACACTGCCACTCAGTGAATTATGGGAGTGAGCTCAGTGACAGGTGGGAAGGTAGTCTGACTTAGCACCCAGTCTATTTGATGTGCCCCTCCCCCTCAACATACCCGTTGGGTCGGGGGGAACTGTAAGACCGTAAGACACAGGAGCAGGAGCAGACCATTCGGCCCATTGAGTCTGCTCCGCCATTCAATGAGATCATGGCTTATCTGATAATCCTCAACTCCACTCTCCTGCCTTTACCCTATAACCTGAGATTCCCTCAGTGATTAAAAACCTATCAAACTCAGCCATGGATATATTTAGTGACCTAGCCCCTATGACAAAGAATTCCACAGATTCACTCCCCTCTGAAAGACGAAATTCCTCCTCATGTCTATCCCAGCTGGTTGACCCCTTATTCTGAGATGATGCGCTCTGGTCCTAGGGTCTCCCACAAGGGGAAACAGCCTCTCTGCACTTACCCTGTCAAATCTTTAAAAAGCTTGTAATGTTTCAATAAGGTCCCCTCTCATTCTTCTAAACTCCACTGAGAACGAGCCCAACCTACTCAATCTCTCCTCAAAAGGCAGTCTGTCTATCCCTGGGATCAGCCAAGTGAACCTACCCTGTCGGAGGTCCAGTCTCAATATGCGAACTGGCGGGGTGGGGAGGGGGGGAGGTTTATGTGGAAAATCACAAAGAAAGCTGCATGGCCTCAGCTGGGAAACATCTGCACACATCTGGAAGACCAGGTCCTCCCCAGACCTACCCGATTCTGCCCGGGCTTTGGAGAGAGAGCTGGGCTCACGCAGGGAGAAGGGCAGCATCGCACTGAGCCATCCACACTGCAGGAGGCGATGTTTCCTCATTGTGGAATACACTCACTCCCTCTGAGGAGGTACTTTCTATTCACAAACACAAATGAGACGTTGGCCTGGCCAAGAGGTGATCACAAATGGACTGCTCGTACACCGGATCCCACAGCACATGATCACAACATGCTCTTGATTCTTTTTGTAGCTTGAAATGCTTCTGGAAATGGAAATGTAACTGCAACATTTTTATTTCATAATCATCATGAGCCAGATCCAGTGAACTATAAAGGTACAGCAACTATTCTTCATGACGATTCTGGAGGGCCCGAAGTATTAATTCTACTCCTCTCTCTGCTGACTGTTTTATAGCTATTTGATATGGACCAGCCAACAATCTGCAGGGTAGAGCCGATACACTCAGCAGAAGGGAGGGTTCACCCTGCTGCTAGCACAGGAGGACATGAAGCTGTCTGTGCAAAGCAATCAGAGAGCTATCCAACATAAGAACACAAGAAACAAGAACAGGAGTAGGCCATTCGGCCCTTTGAGCCTGCTCCACCATCCAATATAATCATGGCTGATCATCCAACTCAAATCCTGTTCCCACTTTCACCCTCATATCCTTTGATCCCTTCAGCCCCACAAACTATCTCTTAACTCCATTCAACGTTTTGTCCTCAAACACTTTCTGTGGCAGAGATTTCCACAGGGTCTCCACTCTCTCAGTGAAGACATTTCTCTTTCTCTTCATCCTAAATAACCAACCCCACAGTCCTTAAACTGTAACCCCCACCCCACCCACAGTCATTGGGAACATTCCTGCTGCAGTGACCCTGTGTAATTCTGCTAGAATTTTACAGACTTTGATAAGGTCCTTCTCATTCTCCGGCCAACCAGTGACGATAGCGCTGACCAATCCGGCCATGGCAGATATCTCCAAGGTGGTAGTGCTCCTCCTACACTGAGTTCCCTGAACTCATCGCAGAGACAATCCAATAGCCCTCTTAATGTGAAACCATGGAACACTGGAACACAGAGGGATCTATCTGATTTCAACTCACAAGAGGGAGGACTGTCATACTCAGTGTTAACCAGTGGGTGGGATGTGCTCCTCACACACACCCCCACTGAGGTTCTAAACTGGACACAGGCGATGCATAGTGGAATATTCAGCACCAACCACCCCCCAACAGCCTGGACACAGGAACAGCAGGAGAGGAAGAATCGCAGAATGGTGAGAGTGCAGACTGTTCCGCCCATCATGCGTGTGCCAGCTCTCTGATTCACTGAGAGTCCATCCCAGCACCACAACCATGCAGGCTTCTCCCTTTTCAGATGATGCGGGGGGGGGGGGGGCATTAGGCAGTTCTCCCAAAGGATGCCCTAAATGACCTTCTACCCCATGTGGCTGGGTGATATCAGGATAAAGAGAAATGCAGCACCACACAGGGTCTGCTTTGTGCTCGTGGCTTTACTGCACCGATTGTCCATTTCTCGGACACACGCACTCTGGCCGGTTCTCTAACGGGGGATTTCAGCGTCAGGGTGGGGTGTATCCAAATGATCCTTCACACAACAAATAACAACTACTTGTACCGGCTGATGGGCCTCTGTATGTTTCATCCCTGTGCACACATGTCATATGGTTTATTCCAAAAATAACATTGAACCATAGTGTGACAGCATTTTAACTGTTGTACAAAACTGTAAACTGAAACCAGGGACATTACAGGGTCTCAAAAACAGCTCCAGCTGTTTACTGGAGCTGCATTCCTGCTCTTACTAGTCTTTCAGACACAAATAATACTCCGTGGCTTCTGAGCTTTATAGCACTTTGTCAGCCTGTTCCACAGCAGCTTATTAGAAACACCATCCCCAAGTAATAAAATGTCTGGGTAACCATCCTCCCAGACCGAAACTGTGTAAATATGGTCCCTGTTAAATATAAGCAGTCAC
The DNA here is from genome assembly GCF_030684315.1 of Stegostoma tigrinum. NCBI lineage: Eukaryota > Metazoa > Chordata > Chondrichthyes > Orectolobiformes > Stegostomatidae > Stegostoma > Stegostoma tigrinum. The sequence continues at coordinate 6,444,420 of NC_081389.1, read as the reverse complement.
TTTGTCAACCATCTGCCTAATCGATCACATCGTGCTCTGTGTCTCCCTGCTACAGGAAGGATGTTGTGAAACTTGAAAGAGTTCAGAAAAGATTTACAAGGACGTTCCCAGGGTTGGAGGGTTTGAGCTACAGGGAGAGACTGAGTATGTTGGGGCTATTCTCCCTGGAATGTAGTAGACTGAGGGGTAACCCTACAGAGGTTTATAAAATCATGAGGGGCTTGGATAGGGTGAAGAGGCAAGATCTTTTCTCCAGGATGGGGGAGTCTGAAACGCACACTAAGGGGAGAGGGGAAAGATATAAAAAGCACCGAAGGGGTAACTTTTTCACGTGGAGGGTGGTGCATGTATGGAATGAGCTGCCAGAGGGAAGTGGTGGAGGCTGGTACAGTTACAACATTTAAATAGCATCTGTATGGATACACGAATAGGAAGGGTTTAGAAGGATATGGACCAAATGCTGGCAAATGGGACTAGATTTATCTCGGATATCTGGTCAGCATGGACATGTTGGACCGAAGGGTCTGTTTCTGTGCTGTACACTCTGTGTCTCGATAACATCAATCTAACAAAGAATTTTCAATGAATTAACCCATTTTATTTCCCAACTACATTCTGATTGATCGCTGTAACTCGGGGCGGGGGGGGGGGGAGCTATTTGCTCACATCAGGGACCAAGAAGATCATTTAGGTGGCACTGTCAGAAACAGGGTCTCTTGGGAAGAGATCATGATCCCTGTATATCAAGATCCCCATGGCCCAATTTCAAACGGGGCGGCGTTTATTCCAACAGAACTGACCGTGAGGCCCTGCAGAGTCACATTGAACTGCAGAGATTGAAGAGATTTTTGTTGTAAAACCGCAGTTTAGCACAAACAGCAGTTTCCACCTTTTCCTTACTGGATCCCAGAGGTCAGCCCCCATTGGGAAATAATCAATCATTTTCCATCAATAAACCCAGCCATGTAATTAGCCAATCACCGAATTACAAACACTAACGACATTTAAAAATCAGTAAAAATGGAAGGAAGCAGAGAGGCAATAAATCGAAATGGATGTGGAGGAAGAGATAAGGCACTGTAGTGTCACTATGGACTCCATCTCTTTTCCTTATTTTTTAATCACCCTGCTAATACCAAATCTAATCAGCATCACCTGCTGTCGTTGTGGGTACAGCAGTAGTGTCCCTCCCCCTGAGCTAGGAGACCGAGGTTAAAGTCCCACGCCCCCAGATCTGTGTAATAACATTCCAGAACAGATTGATTCAAAGATATTTTCAAGGTTAACTGTGTGAAAGACCTGCTTTTCTAACACTGGCAGGGATGTGCCGAGGTTATAAAAGGATCCTGAGAAATGCAATTTCATCTCTGTCCAAACAGCTGTGAACACCTGGAGGGGATTCATACAGTTATATATCTGCTGCCTGAAGGGGCTTTCTGTGCACAAATTGGCTGCTCTTTCACTACATCAACGCAGTGAAATGCGTTTCATTGGCTATCATGCCATTCTGGATGTCTTAAAGCGGTTTATGGTGCTGTACAAATTAAAGTTCTTTCCTCATAAAGTTACCTTCTATCAGCCTCACAAGGGTGACCAGACAGATTGGAGTCTGTATTCTACACTCGCACAGCTAGGGCACAGACAGTGAGAGAGAGAGAGAGAGAGAGAGAGAGAGAGAGAGAGAGAGACATGGGGACAGAGAGACACAGAGGGAGAGACATGGGCACAGAGAGAGAGGGAGAGAGACAGGGACACAGTCAGACACAGACATAAAGAGGCATGGATTGAGAGAGAGAGAGACACAGACGCACACACAGAGACGCGGACACACACACACACACACACAGAGACGCGGGCACACACACAGAGACACGGGCACACACACACGCAGAGACACGGGCACACACACACGCAGAGACACGGGCACACACACACACAGACACGGGCACACACACACACAGAGACACGGGCACACACACACAGACACGGGCACACACACACAGAGACACACGGGCACACACACAGAGACACACACACACAGACACAGGCACACACACACACAGAGACACGGGCACGGACACACACACACACACAGAGACACGGGCACGGACACACACACACACACACACACAGAGACACGGGCACACACACACACACACAGAGACACGGGCACACACACACACAGAGACACGGGCACGGACACACACACACACACACACAGAGACACGGGCACACACACACACACACAGAGACACGGGCACACACACACACACACACAGCGACACGGGCACACACACACACACACACAGCGACACGGGCACACACACACACACACAGAGACACGGGCACACACACACACACACAGAGACACGGGCACACACACACACACACACAGAGACACGGGCACACACACACACACAGAGACACGGACACACACACACACACAGAGACACGGACACACACACACACACAGAGACACGGACACACACACACACAGAGACACGGGCACACACACACACACAGAGACACGGGCACACACACACAGAGACACGGGCACACACACACACACAGAGACACGGGCACACACACACACAGAGACACGGGCACACACACACACAGAGACACGGGCACACACACACAGAGACACACACACACACACACAGACACGGGCACACACACACACAGACGGATGCAGACAGTGATGGAAACTTCGCAGGGAGCTTGATTAGGAGCTCAAACAATTTCAAATTTCTGACTGGAATGGGCTTCCAGGTCCAGAACAGATGCAGCCAAAAGTCGCACGAAGCTGAACCAGAATGTGATTTCCATTGAAACATTCAATAAAGTCACCATTTGACTGGGCCATTGGGCTGCTTTCTCATTAGATAGAGAGAGAGGGATGAGTCGGGAGGAAGCGGGGGGGGGGGGGGGGGGGGGGGGGGGGGTTTAACCTCAGGGAAAGGGAACGGTTGAGAAGGAGAGTCCTTTGTGCTCACCTCAGCCAGGGCAGGAAGTGATTCCCTGCTGTTGGATAATACTCTGCAATGGCAGACCACTGTCCAGCCAACTGAGCTAACTGACCGCCCCCCCCCCCCCCCGCCAAATCATTCATATACCGACTCAGAAATCAGGTTAGAAATATGCTCATTCATTGAAACAAAAAAATGGACAATGAAATTCAGCAGGGAAGTCGCAGACTAGATACTTAAGCAAGGGTAATATTGGATTAAAATATTAAAAGAATTACTAACCAATGTACCAAAGTGTGGAGCTGGATGAACACAGCAGGCCAAGCAGCATCACAGGAGCACAAAAGCTTGGCCTGCTGTGTTCATCCAGTTCCACACTTTGTTATCTTGGATTCTCCAGCATCTGCAGTTCCCATTATCACTAACCAATATACCATTCCTACATTGCAGTCACCAATAAATATATTGTTCATCATATACATTCTTCATTGTGGGCCTGAACTGTGTGACAAATAGGGCTGGGAGAGAGACAGGGTGTTGGGTGGGCGTGAATAAGCAGGGGCCCAGGGCTCTGCGAGGAGGGTTGGTGGTCGAGGGGGGTGGGGTGCAGAGTTGTTCCCTCAGATTGGGAGCCCAAGTCCAGTGCAGCGCCAGAGCCTGTGGTTTCAGGTCCCTCTTCCAGGCCGGGCCTACACATAACCTGGGCAGAGGCCTCAGGCCACAGAGGGCAATGCCTCTGCTTTGGAGTCAAACCAACTGGGCTTGAGACCCACCTCAGGCCCTGATGGTCAAAAGGGCTGCATCCATCATGGGACCAGACTGGTTGAGTACCAACCTGTGAGTCCTGCCAACACACACCAATGTCAGGCAGTAACAGTGGGAGAGACAACTGGTCAGTGAAGGGTCTAGGCCCGAAACGTCAGCTTTTGTGCTCCTGAGATGCTGCTTGGCCTGCTGTGTTCATCCAGCTTCACACTTTATTATCATGTGATGGGAATGACCCTGTAGCTCCAGAATGTGCAGCCTGTAGGCGCACGCACACATTGCTATAGTAACCTGGCCTTCCTGAGTAGGCCGCTCATTGTCTCATTTGACTTTCTTTAGGAAGAACCAAGTGTGATAAATCCTCAAGCAGCTTTAACTTTTTCTCATACAATCAGGCGAGAGCAAGCAGCAGGACTCGGCAGAAAAGGATGTGTACAGATTCTGCACACTCCCTGACCCACCTCAAGCAAAACTAAGATTTGGCTCTCATATTTTGGTGATCTCACACAAATGTGAGGGAATTCTTGGTTTGGTTAGAGAATAAGATTTCACTTCAGTGTTAGGCTCGGAGCAAACCCCAGGTCTAACCTACGCAGTGTGCATCCAATCAACAATTCTCTTCATTTCGCACCCAGCTGCCTTAAAGGGCTCACTATACAATAACACAAGCTCCGCAGAGCCATGGGGCACACTGGCTAGTGTTCCTACCTCTGGGACATGTGTACTAGGTTGAAGTCCTACCTCAGGATCTGATGACCATAGAAGGTGCATTACAAAGTGGTCAACTGGGCTGACTCTCAATCTGTAAATCCTTCAGATGCTCTTCTATCACCCAATCAGAATGGGACTGTTTCCAAGTCTATCATATGAGTGAAAGCTGCAATGCAAAATCCTCTTCCACATTGAAGGCCTCCACGCACAGGGTCCTGGTGTGAGCAAGTGTATCCTTATTCTGGGAGTGTACAGCACACACCCGTCCTGCACGCATTCTCACTCTCACACAGTTCCACACGCCCACACTCGCGCACGTGCCCATACTCACACTGCCTCACATGCCCGCACTGTCCCTTATTCACTAACACACTCACACTCCCTCAGTCACCCACATACACACTTACCTAACCATCCCGCACCCCCCCACACACACACACACACACACACACACACACACAGAGCCTCTGGCTGGAATGAGGTCCAAACATTTCACTTTATTCATTAATGGGATGGGCATTGTTGGCAATGCCGGTGTGTACTGTCCACTGAAGTGAAGAGCAATGCTCTGCAGTTGAGTGGCTTGTTTGGGCCATTCTGAGAGCAGTTAAAAGTTGACTCTGTTTACTGAGGGCTGCAGTGTTGTGGTAACATCACTAAGATGGTAATCCAAAGGCCAGACTAATCCTTGGTGCTCATGGGTTGAATCCCTGTGCAGCTGCTGGCAGATTTAAATTCTATTAATAAAAACCTGGAATTTTAAACTAGTCACTGCGATTGGGACCATGCGACTACTGTCAATTATCGTAAAAACCCATCTGATTGGCAAACGCCCTTCACGGAGGGAAATCTGGTCTGACCTACACGTGACTTCAGACCCACAGTGAGGTGGGTGACTCTGAACTGCCCTCTGGGATGGGTCAACAAACCTCCTAGTTCAAAGGCAATTAGGAATGGGTGGCAAATGGTGGCCCTGCCAACAATACCCCGCTCCTCATGGAATTTGCACTGAAGTTACTGCATGTCCAGATTCCCATGCGGCCATGTGCCCAAAGGACAGAAGAGACCAGATAGTTTTAAATCATTCGATTAGGGTTTCCTGAGATTAGCTTTCAAGCTCGCATTTATTCATAAATTAAACGTCAGTTTCACTGGATGCTTTGGTGGGATTTAAACATTGTATTGCAGGGCTGTTACCCTGAGCCAGTCCAGTCACATTGCCACAACATGGTTAGGGAAAGATACTTTCTAACTAACTACTGAGCCAAGTTTTTGGACAGCAATCCATCACATCTTTCAGAAATGGCTACAAATTGTCTATCGGCAACTCTCTCATCATCCAACATCTTCCCCAAATCCCCGGCTGTTTTCTAATTCATTCATGGGATGTGAGTGTCATTGGTAAGACCAGCAATTAATGCCCAGAGGGCAAGTGACAGTCACCCATATTACAGTGGGTCTGGGGTCACATGTAGGCCAGGCTGGATAAAGATGGCAGTTTCCTTCCCTAAAGGACCTTAGTGAACCGGGTGACAACAAGAACTGCTGATGCTGGAATCAGAGTCAACACAGTGTGGAGCTGAATGCCTCAGGTCAGGACTCAAGAAGTTCTGAAGAAAGGTCCTGACCTAAAATGTCAACTTTCCTGCTCTTCTGGTGCTGCCTGACCTGATGTGTTCCTCCAGCTCCACATTGTGTCAGCTTCAGTGAACCAGATGGGATTTTCTGACAATCAACAATGGACTCATGGTCATGATTAGACTCTTAATTCCAATTTTTTTTTAATATACTGAATTCAAATTCCACATGTGGCAGGATTCGGACCCAGGTCCACAGAATGTTCCCTGGGCCTCTGGATTAATAGCGTAGCGATAATACCACGAGGCCATCACCTCCCCTATGGACTCTCTCCTAATGATTCCCCCTGTCCATGTTGTGCACATGTATCTGATGCTGAGGACTGGAAACTGATGGTGAACTCCTGACGAGTTGTATAGCCCCATCCTAATCATGTACTAATATAGTCCTGAGACCTCAATTGCCCTGAGGCATCTTGCCAAGTCATAAAGTACCAGGAAATGTGTACAAAATCTGAAATGAGCAGGAATGTGGAGTATTTGTTAGTTAACATCGACATGCCAAAGACAACATGGCACTTGAGCAAAGCTAGTGATTAGTATTTTTGTTACTACTTGGGGTTCCAGTTGGGCATTCCATGAAGTTTAACAGTGATAAACGCAAGCCAAAAGTTCTACCAATCCACCTCCAAATCCAGGGAGACTAAGATTCTAACTTGGTCTCCTGACTAGCTATGGAAGATTCTAGCCTTTGCTCGACACTGAAGTCTGAACTAGGATCTCCCTCTGGAGTACTGCAGGCTGATGCCTTCTGAATGGTTCACGTCTGGACTTGGTCCTGGAGAGACTTAGATGAGCATTAAGCCTGAGTCTCCATGTTCAGAGTCCTCCATGACACGGTCTGAGTTACATGAGTAACATCCTGGTCATAAAACAGCCAGCCGTTCACACACAAAACCATTCAGTCGTCACATCAGTTGAAAAATGAATGGTTACCTGTAACTGTGCATGTAAACTTGACATCAGTATCCTCAGATACCGCATGGGACTTCAATGTGGTTTCAAATCCAGGCTGGGTCTCCTCAGTTATCTGAGCGATGATGTTACAAAACGTTTGCCTAAAATAAAACAATGCGCAAGATATCAGGGTGAAACCGTATTTAACCCTATTCTGCACAGTTAAAATCCAAATCAAAATTTAATACAACTGTACATCGGTCATGTTACGGCTAATCTCCGATATACATAGGGACAATTCCTGTCACTGTGAGGGTGTAATAAAGAGATAACAATATTTCTTATGTCAATGAAACTTGTAATAAGAATTCCACACTTGCTTTCACTTACAGATTCCAAAAACCCAACACCATCCAGGACAAAGCAGCCCACTTGATTGACACCCCATTCACCACCTTCATCATTCACTCCCTCCATCACTGATACATAGGGGCAGCTGTGTGTACCATCTATAAGATGCACTACAGCAACTCATCATGGCTCCTCTGACAGCACCTTTCAAACCGGTGACCTCTGGAAATGCAAGGGCAGCAGGTACAAGCACATGCACAGTCCCCTCCCAGTCACTCACCATCTGACTTGGAAATACACTGCCATTCCTTCAGTGTGCGGGGGTCAAAATCTGGAATTTCCTCTCGGCTGCACATAGACTGCAGAAATTCAATTCGGCAGCTCACCACCACCTCCTCATGGGCAACTCTCTAACCTCAAATGATGCTGATCTTGCTTTATGCATTGCTTGTGCAGTGTAACCTATATTCCTCACCGTGTCTAAGCACCCTATGATCTGTACGCCCTTGTTTAGAGTGATCTGCCTGTACTTTTCGCAAAACAAAGCTTTTCACTGTACTTAGGTACATGTGACTGCAACAAATCAAACCAGATCAAAGGAACTAGGGACGCGCAATAAATGGTTCATTAATGCCCTTTACAGAGGGAAATCTATCACCCTTACTCAATCTGGGGTGGATGTAACTCCAGACCCATGGCAATGTGGCGAACTCTTAGCTCATTAGGGATGGGCACTAAACGTTGGCCCAGCTAATGATGCCCCTATCCCGTGGGAGAATAAAATAAGGATGAATTCAGATTGTGAAACAGATGAAAAATAATAAGGCTGCATTTTAATCAGATTGTGAGGAATAGTGGAGATCTGTGCGATCTTGTTGAAGGGGTGTGGTGGTTTCTGCAAAAACTAATTGACTCCTCAGCACCTTCACAAAACAACACTTCCATTGTGTTATACGTAAGCAGCACACAGCTCAAGCTATGCAAATCAATGAAGTATTTGTGACATGTAGTTTCGGGGCTGCAGCCAACAGGATGTTGATGGTTCACTGCAGCCATCCAAAACCTCAGGCTAATCCCACCACAGCAGATGGCAATATTTGAATTCAGTCTAAAACGAAAAGTTGGCCCAGTGGCAATCATGTGACCACTGTCAATTCTCATTTAAAAAAAACCATGTGGTCCATTAAACACCTTTTAGAGAGGGAAATCAGTCATCCTTACCCAGTCTGGTCTGTATGTAACTCCAGACCCACAGCAATGTGGCTAACTCTTATCTAATTAGTGATGGGTGATAAATGCTGGCCTAGCCATTGATGCTTCAACCCCATGAGTAAATAAAAATTTGCACGCAGCTCGATCCAGCTGCGCTAATGGCTACATAATGTTAAGGGATAAATATTAGTCAGTAACTATGCCCTACTTTCTTCAAAATAATGCCTTGGGATCTCTTGCTAACCCTGAGAGATCTCAGTCTCACACTCCATCCATCAGAGGGCATCTCAGGGACTGCTGCACTGCCTCAGTGCTGTACTGGAGCTTTCACTTTGATTGGTCACGCCCGAGAGTGAGATTTGAACCCAAAACCTTGTGAACTCAAAGCAATAGCATCAATTTGCTGAGTCAATGTAACACATAACATTAAATTACAGCACACACTCGCACACACACACAGAGCGTGTTTAAACTTTTTTTGTCAAATGCAGGGACTACAAGAAAAGGGTGGAGTAAGTGCAGAAAGGAAAAATAAAGAGAGAATTAGGAGTGTGGGAATAAAAGACTGTGAAAATAAAAGGAAGTATTGACAACTTTTATATTTAGCCAGAGAACTGGAAAAATTTGGAATCTGGTTCTTTCATGGGTAGTTAAGGTGCATAGTGCAGATGTATTGAAGAGGATAAGATTAATAGAGAACAGACAAGAACGCTGAAGGGATTAGGTGATGGGAGAAGGTGCATGTGGAGCATAGATACACTATAAATGTGCTGAGCTGAGCGGTCTGTTTCTGTGCTGCAAATTAATGAAGAGTATTTGCGTTCACAAATGAATGCCTTACTTCAGTTATCCAGGATCTTGTTGAGACCACATCTGGACTCCTGTATGCAGTGTTGGTCTCCCTACCTAAGAAAGGATATACGTGCCACAGAGGAAGGGTAGTGGAGGTTCACTAAGCTGATACAGGACTGACCTATGAGGAGAGACTAGTTCAACTGGGCCTGTATTCACTGGAGTTTAGAAGAACGAGAGGGGATCTCGTTGAAACATAAAATCTAATAGGGCTGGAGAGACTAGATGCAGGGAGGATGTGACCCTAGAGTCTAGAACCATGGGTTACAGTCTCAGGGGTATATGGGATAGACCAATTAGGACTGAAATGAGGAAATGAGGAACAAAAACAGAAGTTGCTGGAAAAGCTCAGCAGGTCTGGCAGCATCTGTGCCAAAAAAAATCAGAGTTAGTGATCCTTCCTCAGAACAGACCTGAAACATTAATATGATTTTTCTCAAGTTCTGAGGAAGGGTCACTAGAGCTGAAACATTAACATGATTTTTCTCAAGTTCTGAGGAAGAGTCACTGGACCCAAAACTTTAACTAATTTACAGCATCCACAATTCTTTCAGTTTTTATGAGCAGGTGAGGACAGCAGAAGAGTGGTAGATGGAGTTTAGTTTAAATAAATGTGAGGTGCTGCATTTTGGAAAGGCAAATCAGGGCAGGACTTATACACTTAATGGTAAGGTCCTCGGGAGTGTTGCTGAACAAAGAGGGCGGGTTCATAGTTCCTTGAAAGAGGAGTCACAGATAGACAGGATAGTGAAGGCGGTGTTTGGTATGCTCGCCTTTATTGGTCAATGCTTTGAGTATAGGAGTTGGGAGGTCATGTACAGGTTAGTTGGGCCACTTTTGAAGTACTGCATTCATTCTGGTCTCCCTGCTCTAGGAGGGATGCTGTGAAACTTGAACAGATTCAGAAAACATTTACGAGGGTGTTGTCAGGTTGTAGGGTTTGAGCTATCGGGAGAGGTTGGACACACCGGGGCTATTTTCCCTGGAGTGTCAGATGGGGAGGGGTGACCTTATAAAGTTTTATAAAATCATGAGGGGCATCGATAGGTTGAATAGAAAATGTCTTTTCCCCAGGGTGGGCAAGTCCAAAACTAGAGGGCATGGATTGAAGTTGAAAGGGGAAAGATGTAAAAGGGACCTAAGGGGCAACTTTTTCACACAGAGGGTGGTGCGTGTATGGAATGAGCTGCCAGAGGAAGTGGTGGAGGCTGGAACAGTTACAACATTTATATTTCATCTGGGTGTGTATATTAAACAGGAAGGGTTTAGAGGGATACGGGCCAAATGCTCGCAAATGGAACTAGACTTATTTAGGCTATCTGGTCGGCATGGACGAGATGGACCGAAGGGTCTGTTTCTGTGCTATATAGCTCTATGACTTTATGAGTCTATGAGAAAACATTTCTTCACTCAGAGGGTAGTGGTCCCATAAACTTCTCTACCACAGAAGACTGTGGACACAAAGTCTCTGAATATATTCGAAAAAGAGATTGCTACAGTTTTAGACATTAAAGGCATCAAGGATAATGGAGAGAAAGCAGAAACATGGCATTGAGATACAGGATTGATCATGATCATATCAAATGGTGGAAATGGCTGAATGGCCTCCTCGTGTTCCTAGGGCTGAGTTTTCTACATGGACAGCAGAAGGATGGGACAGCATGTGGAAAGAGAAAGAGGCGGGGGGATAGTATTTTATCCTTCACATGGGTTTTGAGAGGGGTTAAAAATGCTGTCCCCTATACAAAGGATGAAGTCACAGGACCATAAACCAGGTCACTTTGAATGAACTGTGTGAACACTTGGAAATGTTCAATGAGAGAACATCACCACCTTATTGTTATAGGTGAGCTTAACTGACATTTTGAGGAAATCAATTACAGACGAAAAGGTAGAGAAGGTAATGAAAAGGAAAATAGGCCATTTTAAAGGAGATACAGTCACACTAGACAGAGGACTGTGAAGCAAGTCTCAGGCTAGAGTTTTTTTGACTGGTGGCTGTAACTATTGGTGGGTCACATGGCCTCTTTATCTTCCTCCACATTATTTCAATTACCTAAACTGAAGAAGAGTGATATATCGATGATTATCAGTATAATCAATGGGTCACAATATAACAAGAATAAAAATATCGATGTTTACTGGTGACTTCAGAGCAAAGAGAGATAGCGCAAAGTGAATGGAGCTGGAATGGCTGAGTCAATGACTATTACAATGTCGAGGCTCCATTCTGGGAGGGAAGAAATATGAAAGGAAAAATATTCAAACACCAAAACTCTAGAAAATGAAGGATTATTGGGGAGAAGTGCATCGATCTTTAAATGTTAGGGTAGCAAGAGCTACAGAAAGATACAAAATTATAGGGTCATAGAGTCATACAGCATAACAGACTCAACGGCCTAACTTGTCCACGCTGACCAGACACCCCAACCTGACCTAGTCCCATTTGCCAGCATTCTGCCCATTTCCTTCCAAACCCTTCCTATTCACACATCCATCCAGGTGCCTTTCAAATATTGTAACTGTACCAGCCTCTTCCACTTCCTCTGGTCACTGATTCCATACACGCACCAGACTCTGTGTGAAAAAGTTAACCCAAAAGGTCCTCTTTAAATCTTAAGCATATGTCCTCTCGTTTTGGACTTCTCCACCCCAGGGAAAAGACCTTGGCTTGACCCTATGCATGCCTCTCATGATTTTATAAACTTCCATTAGATCACCCCTCAGCCTCCAAAACTCCAGGAAAAATAGACCCAGCCTATTCGGCCTCTCCTTATAGCTCAAACCCTCCTGTCCCAGCCACATCTTTTCTGCACCCTCTCAAGTTTAAAAACATCCAGGCTACAGAAAGGCAACCATGAATATATGCAGGATTTTAAAAGTGGCCTAACCAATGTCCTGTACAGCTGCAGCATGAGATCCAAACTCACATACTCAATGTTCTGACCAATGAAGGCAAGCATGCTAAACTCCTTCTTCATCATCCTGTGACATCACTTTCAGTGTACTCTGCTCCTGCACTCTGAATTCTCTTTGTTCAGCAACACTCCACAAGGCCTTACCATTAACAGTGTAAGCTCTGCCCTGATTGGCCTTACCAAAGTGCAACACCTCATATTTATCTAAACTAAACTCCAGCGGCCACTCCTCGGCCCATTGGCCCATCTAATCGAGTTCCTGTTGTACTCTGAGATAATCTTCTTCACTGTACACTATACCACGTATTTTGGCGTCATCTGCAGACTTACCAACCATACTTTCTATATTCACATCCAAATAATTTATATAAATGACAAAAAGCAGTTGACCTAGCACCTGCCCTTGTGGCATATCGCAGGTCACAGGCCTCCAGTCCAAAAAGCAACCCCCTACCACCACCCTCTGTTCTTACTGTCAAGTCAACTTCTAACTTCAAACTTGTTTGCTGCTGAACGACTGCCTGAGATTTGGCACACCTTTAATAGGGAAACATCCTAAAGCCATGGAAAGGTCACAGCAAGAAAGAACTCCGACAGTGGTTTCAGGGGAGGGGCTGTGGTATGGTAATCATAAAAAGAGCTAACAGCATTAGGCTTTCCTTCATAAAACAGCTGAAGGTATTCCACAGATAATGAGCTGTGGAGCTGGATGAACACAGCAGGCCAAGCAGCATCAGAGGAGCAGGAAGGCTGACGCTTCAGGCCCAGACCCTTCGTCAGAAATGAGGCATTCCAGTTGAGATTTTCAATCGCTGAAAAGGTTTTGCAATGTTAAAGAATGAATGAATGTTTCCCATTAGTTGGTGAATCAGTAAGAAGAGGGCAAAAGGGTCAGCATTACCAAGAATAAGGGAGACAGAGAACCTTACTTTGCCTCAACAGTTCTTGTGAATTGTGAGAAGTCAAACAGGAACAGTGCAAGTATGTGAAATAAGGAAAGGACAGGCCACTGTGTTTCTGTACCTAGTTACACCTGTTCTATTAGGCCACCCAAGTTCCTATCGTTAATTGTATAAGTCCTGCCCTGGTTTGTTGTAACAAAATGCATTACCTTACATTTATCCAAATTAAACTCCACCTGCCACTCCTCAGCCCACTGACCCAATTGATCACAATCTGTTTGTAATCTTAGATAACCTTCTTCACTCTCCATTACACCACCAATGTTGGGATCATCTGCAAACTTACTAGCCGTGCCTTCTGTATTCTCATCCAGATCATTTACATAAATGGTAAACAAAAGTGGGCCCAGCACTGATTCCATGGGCATTGTTGGCAAGGTAGTATGGTGCCAATCCCTAATTACCTTGGAACTGAGCGGCTTCCTCAGCCATTTCACAGAGCAGTGAACAGAACATTACTGTGGGTCAGAGACATAGAAAGTAGGAACAGGAGAAGGCCATTCAACCCTTCAAGCCTGTTTCGCTATTCAGTATGATCATGGCTGATCCTATATCTCATATTCCTATTTTCACCCCATACTCCTCAATGCCTTGAATACCTTAAAAACAACCAATCTCTTTCCTGATTACACGCAGTGTCCCAGCCTCCTGTTGTAGAGAGTTCCACAGGCTCACTACCTCCTGAGTAAAGAAACGGCTGGGATGACATGTAGGCCAGGGCATTAATGAATCAGATGGGTTTTCTGTGTGAAAAAGTTGCCCCTTAGGTCCCTTTTAAACCTTAAACCTATGGCCTCTAGCTTTGGGCTCCCCCACCCTGGAAAAATAAGACCTTGACTATTCATCCTATTCATGTCCCTCATGATTTTACAACCTCTGGAAAAGTCTCAAAATAACACTCCCCTCCATCCACCCCAACTGAGTTCAGGGGTAGATCCAGCTTCACAGAATCAGTGAATTTGTTATGGTTAGGAATTCGGCCCATCGTGTGCAAACCGATTCTCTGGATTAGCGTCATGACCTTGTGCCAATTCTCCTGCCTTTTCTCCACAAGGTTGCATTGTTTTATTGGTGTATTTGCACAGATTCCTGACCATTCCCAGCAGCTTACCTGCTCACTCCCTCAGTCATCACTGCCCAAGACTGGCAAGCCCAACTAACCCCCTACCTCCACCCTCATTAGCTGCTGTACCCCTGGAGCTCTGGCTGAGAAGTTTATGAGATGGTGGTCTTCACTCGCACTAGTGTGATGGAGCATACCCCACTCAGCTCCAACAACACTCAAGAAGCATCCAGGACAAAGCAGCCCGCTTGATTGGCGCCACATCCAAAAACATACATTCTGCCTAACTCTGACAATGAACAGCAGCAGTGAGTACTATCTACAAGATGCACTGCAGATCCTTAGACAGCACCTTCCAAAACCGCATCCACCTCCATCCAGGAAGATAAGGGCAGCAGATACATGGGAACACCATCACCTGCAAGTTCCTCTCCAGGCCATTCCTCGTCCTGACTTGGAAATGTAATGTCATTCCCTCACCGTGGCCGGGTCAAAATCCTGGAACTACCCCCAACTAAGGACATTGTGACTGTTTTTTAATTCATTCACGAGATGTGGGTATCGCTTGCTGGGCTAGCATTTATTGCCTGTCCTTAATTGTTCAGAGTCACCCACAGTGCTGTGGGTCTGGCGTCACATGCAGGCCAGACCAGGTAAGGATGGCAGATTTCCCTCCAACAAGGACAAGAGTGAACCAGGGGGATTTTTCCTAACAATCAATGGTTTAATTGTCACTATTAGATTATTAATCCCAGATTTGTTTTATTTAATCCAAATTCCACCATCTGCCCAGGTGGATTTGAACCCAGATTCCCAAAACATGACCATCCAGCGTCAATTCCATCAACTGCAGTTTTCAGGAAGGCAGCTCACCACCACCTTCTCAAGGGCAACTAGGGATGGGCGAGAAATGCTAGACCAGCTGGAGATGGCCATGTCTAGTGAAAGAATGAACAAAACTGCCTCCAAGCACCTTCTCCTCCCCCAGAAATGGCTGGGGGGTGAGGGGAGTGTGGGAAGCAGAGTGTCGTGGAACATTTCCAAGCTGATACTGATAAATCATTGTTAAGCAGGCAGGTAGTGGTGGAATGGTCGGAGTGGGTGGGGGTGGAATGGTCGGGGTGGGTGGGGGTGGAATGGTTGGGGTGGGTGATGGTGGAATGGACGGGCTGGAACGGTCAGGGTGGGTGGGGGTGGAATGGTTGGAGTGGGTGGGGGTGGAATGGTCGGGGTGGGTGGGGGTGGAATGGTTGGAGTGGGTGGGGGTGGAATGGTCGGAGTAGGTGGGTGTGGAATGGTCGGAGTAGGTGGGTGTGGAATGGTCGGGGGGGATGTGGGTGGAATGGTCGGGATGGGTGGGGGTGGAATGGTCGAGGTGGGACGGTCAGGGTGGGTGGGGGTGGAATGTTGGAGTGGGTGTGGGTGGACTGGTCGGGGTGGAATGATCGGGGTGGGTGGGGGTGGAATGGTTGGAGTGGGTGGGGGTGGAATGGTTGGAGTGGGTGGGGGTGGAATGGTCGGGGTGGAATGGTCGAGGTGGGTGTGGGTGGAACGGTCGGGGTGGGTGTGGGTGGAATGATCGGGGAGGTGGGGGTGGGTGTGAGTGGAATGGTTGGAGTGGGTGGGGGTGGAATGGTCGGGATGGAACGGTCAGGGTGGGCGGGGGTAGAATGGTTGGGGTGGGTGGGGGTGGAACTGTTGGGGTGGAATGATCGGGGTGGGTGGTGGTGGAATGGTTCGGGGTGGGTGGTGGTGGAATAATCAGGATGGGTGGGGGTGGAATGGAACGGTCAGGGTGGGCGGGGGTGGAACTGTTGGGGTGGAATGATCAGGGTGGGTGGTGGTGGAATGGTCGGAGTGGATCGGTCAGGGTGGGTGGGGGTAGAATGGTTGGAGTGGGTGGTGGTGGAATGGTCGGGGTGGGTGGTGGTGGAATGAACGGGGTGGAATGATCGGGGTGGGTGGTAGTGGAATGGTCGGGGCGGGTGTGGGTGGAATGGTTTGGGGTGGGTGGGGGTGGAATAATCGGGATGGGTGGGGGTGGAATGGTCAGGGTGGGTGGGGGTGGAATGATCGGGGTGGAATGATCACGGTGGCTGGTGGTGGAATGGTCGGGGTGGGTGTGGGTGGAATGATCGGGGTGGGTGGAGGTGGAATGATCGGGGTGGGTGGGGGTGGAATGGTCGGGGTGGGTGGGGGTGGAATGGTCGGGGTGGGTGGGGGTGGAATGGTCGGGGTGGGTGGGGGTGGAATGGTCGGGGTGGAATGATCGCGGTGGCTGGTGGTGGAATGGTTCGGGGTGGGTGGAGGTGGAATGATCGGGGAGGGTGGAATGATCGGGGTGGGTGGAATGATCGGGGTGGGTGGAATGATCGGGGTGGGTGGAATGATCGGGGTGGGTGGAATGATCGGGGTGGGTGGAATGATCGGGGTGGGTGGAATGATCGGGGTGGGTGGAATGATCGGGGTGGGTGGGGGTGTAACGGTTGGGGTGGGTGGGGGTGGTGGAATGGTCGGGGTGGGTGGGGGTGGAATGGTCGGGGTGGGTGGAATGATCGGGGTGGGTGGGGGTGTAACGGTTGGGGTGGGTGGGGGTGGTGGAATGGTCGGGGTGGGTGGGGGTGTAATGATTGGGGTGGGTGGGGGTGTAATGATTGGGGTGGGTGGGGGTGGTGGAATGGTCGGGGTGGGTGGGGGTGTAATGGTTGGGGTGGGTGGGGGTGGTGGAATGGTCGGGGTGGGTAGGGGTGGAGTGGTTCGGGGTGGGTGGAAGTGGAATGGTTGTGCTGGGTGGGGGTGGACTAAACGGGCCATGAAGGGTCCAAACTGGGTCGACGGGGTGAAACAGACAGATGAGCCATCAGAGGAGGAACTGAATGGCCTAGGCCCAGACTGTGGAGGTGAGGGAGGGTGGGGAGACAGGGTCCTAGTGCCTGCCTCTCTGCCCCTCTTTCCCAGTTATAACCACATTAAGTTTGCAGTGTCTGCTGGCACACAGCAGTCCAGTGGGCACCACAGTTGTTGGAGCCTTCCATTATCTCCGGAAGTGTTGTCTTGATTTAAAAAAATGTCTATTCTACATGTTGACCCTTTCTCATTCCTGCTGGGGATCCCCATTTGGAAGGGTGGTTTAATCCCTTCCGATTTGCTATTTCAGGAGTTGTAACTGAATGGAGGGCTAGGTTAGAGGGGCTGAGTAACCTCGCGAGGGATAGACGGTAGCTTTCTTACAACCTCCCCCCCCCCACCTTTTCTTTCTCACCTGTTCTCAGGTCGAACATTGAGGAAGTAGTTACGACTGGCCTCCCCCCTGGCAGGAGGCTCATCTTCCTCTTTGATGTCCAGAGAATAGCGGCCGTTGGCGGAATAGGAGCGGACCGTCCGCTTGGAACTCATTCTGCTGTTGCTCACCTCTTTGTTAGACATAGAGGATCACAGACTCTCCCTGCCCTTTCCTTCCAAAGCTCGGGTCCCCCGGCGCAGAAACTAACTCCAAAAGCTCAGCTCCACTCCTAGGGAAGTCTTCAACGCAGCTTCACCCGGGGCAATCCACAATGTCCAGTCCCTGTGGTCTCTCGGCTGCTGTTGAAGCAAGTTTAAACATTAAAGTGACATTAATTCTTGCCACTCTCCAAGTAAATATAATTGAGAAAGGACGCCAATAATTTGTGGTGTGTAAGGAGTTGACATTGCAATTGTCAATCCCAACGCCTCTTTATAATTTTAGGAATCTGCAAATTATCTGCTTGTTAACAAGTACGTTGGGTGCAAAGTTATAGCAGGGCGAAATGCGTTTAAAAATAGACCCGCGACAGTTTCAGAAGGCTGTCTCCCTGATGCACCGTTTTATCTCTTTTGAAAAGACCAGCTTACCTTTCGTCTCCCTGTGTTTTCACAATGGAGCCCCCGGTTTACACGTCTCTAATATACAAAATAATGGCTCTAATACAATGGAGCAAAATCTGTCCTCACCATTCCAGCTCCTCTGAGACTAGCCTGCAAACCCACCCCCCCCGCCCCCACTTTGCTCGAATGTCTGTAGCTGTCAATCAACACCCCCTCCCTATTCCCAGGACTATTTAAGGAACCCTGCGGTCTGCAAATACGAATGACACTTTGCAACAGTTTACTTATTGCATCCTGGGCACAGTTTAATTCCACACACAAACATACGGAAAGGGGTGATGAAGAGGAGGTTCTGTCTGACGGGGTTTTCACAGTGCACTTTGTTGATTTGTCTTTTTAAACAGGTTAATTCCCGAGGCTGTGTTGCCTGTTGGAGCTGTTGTGCCTGTGTGTGTGCGCGCTTGTGTAAGGCTGACTGACCAACACATGCCAGGCGAGTTTGGCCAGGCCTGGAAGAGCCAGTAAACTCAGCCGGAGCTATCAATCAAATGGGGCAACACAATGCCTGAGCCATGCTCTTAAATGAAACAATACAGCCCCCAAAACTTCCACACCCGCCCTCCCAACCCCTCAACTCCTTTTCATCCTTTAAATGTAAAGGGAGAGACTGTGCAAGTGAATGCTGCTTCCTGAATCAGGAATAATGAGGGTTTAAACTATGGTTCCTGTATTGCCTTGCAGATTTCTAAGAATTAATCTTCATAGATACCAATCAATCCTACAGAAAAACCATGGGGCATTTAGAAGAAAAATGTTGCCCTCCCATCTTCACTGAATGTTTGGCAAGAACACAGGACAGTTGCCTGGTTTGTTCCATGCAAGAAAGGAGGCAGGTAGTCTGGGCACTGTGCACCACAACATCAATAGAATGACTTCGATCTGTGTATTGACTGACATCGTTCTTGGCATCTCCTTCCTCACCTGCCCCATTGTGATAGCATAGCATAGCAATGTTTAAGAACACCCAGTCAACTGCAACCAAGAGTGAAAGCAGAAATGGCCTTGCAGCCAATCTATGCAGACCCAGAGGATCCATCTCACTACCACTCTGCGGGATTGTGTGAAAGCAGCCAAACATGCCTCGGGTTTGTTTGCTGGATAGAGTCAAACTTCCATCTTTGTTTTAAAACCAAAAGATCTGCGGATGCTGTAAATCAGAAACAAAGACAGAAGTTGCTGGCGAAGCTCAGCACATCTGGCAGCATCTGTGGGTTACCTATGAAGGGCCACTCAACTGGAAACAGTAACTCTGATTTCTGCCCACAGATGCTGCCAGACCTGCTGAGCTTTTCCAGCAACTTCTGTCTTTGTTTCTGATGTTTGTTTGCTTCTTTATAAGTTACTGTACAGAACCAAACTGCTTTGGTCACTATGTATGTACATAAGGATATTTTTATGAATAAAGTATATTTTTGAAATAAAAATAAAGAAAACAGCCAAATGAGTAAGGTGCATAATCTACAAACAAATTCCCCTGCACAGCTTTTGCCGTTATGGACCAAACCAGAGCCTGCCAAGGTATATATGGAGATAACCTACACCCTAACTTTTCTATGTTTTTAAAAGGTAAAGTGATGTGCTTCAGATGTGATTGGTTTGGTCCACTCCAAAGCTTTAATGAAAAGAAACTTTATTCTTACAACACAGTTAAAATACAACAAAAAGAAGAATTGGCTTTATTGAGATACTTAACAAGATAATGTATTATTTAACCACTAATCATCAACTTTTTTAATATGGGGAGAATCCCATAAACACACCTTGGCAAAGACAAATGCACAAACACAGTTGCCATTCTCATGTGTTGTCTCTTTCCAGTCCAGTTGAAAGAAACATTGAAAGAAACAATCAGCCCATTTTGATTTTTAAGAGGAAACCTCTCTATCTAAGACTTCACTCTAGCAGCCGAGAACCCAATCGTTCAGCTGAAGCAGCCAGCTAGCTGAAAGCAAAACTAGAATCCTCTGTCTGTGTGAGCCTGACTCTGCCCACTCATGAATCTTTTCACTTTAAAAAAAACACCCAAGGAGAACTCGAAGCTGTGTACCAACAGACTGTCTGAAGGAATGATATCAGCACCAATGTGACAACACCCCTCTGCAACAGAAACAGAACAGGGCATTTCTCTCAAAGGCACAGTCTTACCACACTGCGAGTAGTATGAGCTTTGAAATAACTTACACCTTGAACATCCAGGCAAATTGACTGTATCCTGTCATTCTCCTGACTTGGGCTATATGGACAGGGTACCAGCTTTGAGGAGTCAGGAGCTGAGTTATTCACCGCAGAACTCCTAGCCTCTGACCTGCTTTTGTAGGCACAATATTTACGTGGATCATTCAGTTCTGTTTCTAGCGTTCTTTCACAAAGGATGTTCTTTCTTTTTTAATATCTGTAAGAAGAAATTGCAAAACATTTTAATTTAAATATTACAGATAAAGTTTTGTACGCCTCATCACCAGAGTTTACAAACAAGCTGTAAGATGTCTGTTAACTGCTGGTGAGATAATCCCTTCTCATCAGATGCTTCCTATATCTATATGCCCAGAGCCTCACCTCCTCGGCACGTTGGCCATCTCCTTGTGTACTGCACCTTCACAAAGAAGGTCTGGAGAAAGAGGTAATGATTTTTGTCAAGGCTTGTCGATATAATTGCAATCGCAATAATACTTACAAAATACATTCCATGCCCACAGCCTGAGGGCAAAACATTTCAGAATGAAAATCATCTAAAACATGATAGAAACTTGGATTCTCCAGCATCTGCAGTTCCTATTATCTCTAGAAATAAACTTTTCTTTATTTTCTATATTCCACTCTGAAGTGTCTTAATATAATTGCAGTTCTCTTGGTCTTCACAATGTTCATTCTTTATAAAGTACTCAGCCAGAGAGATTATACAGTTTTCAGATGCTGTGTTTGAAAGACATGGCCTTTCCCCACTGCACCTTTGACAGAACTGCCCCAGCACAAGCTGGAGGAACAACACCACATTTTCCGCTTGCGGACCCTGCAGCCCTCCGGACTCAATATTGAGTTCAATAATTTGAGGGCCTAAACTCTCCCCTGTCCCAGCCCCCACCCACATACCAGGCCTTGTTACCACATAGCCTGCCATTACACACCCCCTGTTGTTAGTCACTAACAGTCCCCATCAACAACTATTCACCCTCCCAGCCTGATCATTAGCAACTCCTTTGTCCAACTGTCTTTCTCTCTCTTTGGGCTCTATCCTATCGTTTACTCCCCAACCCAGCCACCCCCTATTTTCTGCTCATAAACTGACATTGTCCCAGCCACCATCAGTTCTGAGGAAGGCTCACTAGATCCAATACGTTAAGTCTGTTTTCTCCTTCACAGTTGTTGCCAGACTTTCTGAGCATTTCCAGCAACTGCCCTAAGCTTTAGTGTGTCCCAGTTCACATCATTCTAGATCTTGGAATATATGAATTTGTTTCACTTCGTTGAGGACAAGTCCTTGGACTGGAAGATCAACAGGTTTCAAGAAGACAAAAAGAACATACTTCATTGAGGTGATGGTCTTCAAGTTGGAATTGATGCTGGCATCAATGTCTGTAAGCCCACAGAGTACAGAGTCTTGTATCACAGTGTTGCTTGGGATAAACCTGAACAAAAGTCATTACCTCCTCCTCCAGACCTTCTTTGTGAAAGTATGTTCCAAAGGAGGTGGACCACAGATCCTTCCCCGCCATAGCCACTTCAAGTGCAACTTGCAGAGGACCTGAGACTCTGGGCATATGGATATAGATCTGGTGGGAGGGGATTATCTCACCACCAGTTATGCTACATCTTACAGCTAGTGTGTAAGCACTGGTGATGAGGCATTCTGCCAAATTGCATTGACGGTCTACTTAGGGAACCAATCGACAGGATCAACCCTCTCCTTTCCCCACAGAGTCAATGGCAATGGCAGATTCAGTAATGGTGATACCACTGACATCAATGAATATCTCTCTTGTTGGAGATAGTCAATGTATTGACTGTCCCTGCTGCTCAGAAGGGAAGGGGGAAGAGGAGCAGAGCATTAGTCATTGGGGACTCCATAGTTAGGGGGACAGATAGGAGGTTCTGTGGGGACGAGAGAGACTCACGGTTGGTGTGTTGCCTCCCAGGTGCCAGGGTGCGTGATGTCTCTGATCGTGTTTTTGGGATCCTTAAGGGGGAGGGGGAGCAAACCCAAGTCGTGGTCCACATTGGCACCAACGACATAGGTAGGAAGAGAGATGGGGATTTAAGGCAGAAATTCAGGGGGCTAGAATGGAAGCTGAGAGCTAGGACGAACAGAGTTGTTGTCTCTGGTTTGTTGCCCGTGCCACGTGCTAGTGAGGCGAGGAATAGGGAGAGAGAGGAGTTGAACACGTGGCTACAGGGATGGTGCAGGAGGGAGGGCTTTGGATTCTTGGATAATTGGGGCTCTTTCTGGGGTAGGTGGGACCTCTACAAGCAAGATGGTCTTCACCTGAACCAGAGGGGTACCGATATCCTGGGGGGGGAAATTTGCTAAGGCTATTCGGGTGGGTTTAAACTAGTTCAGCAGGGAGTTGGGAACCAGTTGCAGAAAGGATGTATGGGGACTCGTCAACTGACGTAGCTTGGGCTGAGGTTAGAAACAGGAAAGGAGAGGTCACCCTGTTGGGAGTTTTCTATAGGCCTCCAAATAGTTCCAGAGATGTAGAGGAAAGGATAGCAAAGATGATTCTCGATAGGAGTGAGAGAGACAGGGCAGTTGTCATGGGGGACTTCAACTTTCCAGATATTGACTGGGAACACTACAGTTTGAGTACGATAGATGGGTCCGTTTTTGTCCAGTGTGTGCAGGAGGGCTTCCTGACACAGTATGTAGATAGGCCAACAAGGGGCGAAGCCACATTAGATTTGGTACTGGGTAATGAGCCCGGCCAGGTGTTAGATTTGGAAGTAGGTGAGCACTTTGGTGATAGCGATCACAATTCTGTTATGTTTACTTTAGTGATGGAAAGGGATAGGTGTATACCACTGGGCAAGAGTTATAGCTGGCGGAAAGGCAATTACGATGAGATTAGGCAAGATTTAGGGAGCATAGGATGGGGAAGGAAACTGCAGGGGACGGGCATATTAGAAATGTGGAGCTTATTCAAGGAAAAGCTCCTGTGTGTCCTAGATAAGTATGTACCTGTCAGGCAGGGTGGAAGCTGTAGAGCGCGGGAGCCGTGGTTTACGAAGGAGGTGGAATCTCTGGTCAAGAGGAAGAAGAAGGTTTATGTTAGGATGAGATGCGAAGGCTCAGTTAGGGCACTTGAGGGCTACGAGGTAGCCAGGAAAGACCTAAAGAGAGAGCTCAGAAGAGCCAGGAGGAGACATGAGAAGTTGTTGGCGGATAGGATCAGGGTAAACCCTAAGGCTTTCTATAGGTATTTAAGGAATAAAAGAATGATGAAAGTAAGATTAGGGCCAATCAAGGTTAGTAGTGGTAAGTTGTGTTTGGAGTCAGGTGAGATAGGGGAAGCGCTAAATGAATATTTTTCAACAGTATTCACTCTAGAAAACGACAATGTTGTTGAGGAGAATACTGAGATACAGGCTACTAGACTAGGTGGGATTGAGGTTCACACGGAAGAGGTATTAGAAATCCTACAGAGGGTGAAGATAGATAAGTCCCCTGGGCCGGATGGGATTTATCCTCGGATCCTCTGGGAAGCCAGGGAGGAGATTGCCAAGCCTTTGGCATTGATCTTTAACTCGTCATTGTCTACAGGAATAGTGCCAGATGACTGGAGGATAGCAAATGTGGTTCCCCTGTTCAAGAAGGGGAGTACAGACAACCCTGGTAATTATAGACCAGTGAGCCTTACCTCAGTTGTTGGTGAAGTGTTGGAAAAGGTTATAACAGATAGGATTTATAATCAACTAGAAAAGAATAAATTGATTAGGGAAAGTCAGCACGGTTTTGTGAAGGGAAGGTCGTGCCTCACAAACCTTATTGAGTTCTTTGAGAAGGTGACCAAACAGGTAGATGAGAGTAAACCGGTTGATGTGGTGTATCTGGATTTCAGCAAGGTGTTCGATAAGATTCCCCACAATAGGCTACTGTACAAAATGTGGAGGAATGGAATTGTGGGAGATATAGCAGTTTGGATCGGAAATTGGCTTGCTGAAAGAAGACAGAGGGTGGTAGTTGATGGGAAATGTTCATCCTGGAGACCAGTTACTAGTGGTGTACTGCAAGGGTCGGTGTTGGGTCCACTGCTGTTTGTCATTTTTATAAATGACCTGGATGAGGGCGTAAAAGGATCGGTTCATAAATTTGCAGACAACACTGAGGTCGGTGGAGTTGTGGATAGTGACGAAGGATGCTGTATGTTGCAGAGAGACATAGATAAGCTGCAGAGCTGGGCTGAGAGGTGGCAAATGGAGTTTAATGCAGACAAGTGTGAGGTGACGTACATTGGTAGGAGTAACTGGAAGGCAAAGTACAGGGCTATTGGTAAGATTCTTAGCAGTGTAGATGGGCAGAGAGATCTCGGTGTCCATGTACACAGATCCTTGAAAGTTGCCACCCAGGTTGACAGGGCTGTTAAGAAGGCATACAGTGTTTTAGCTTTTATTAATAGAGGGATCGAGTTCCAGAACCAAGAGGTTATGGTGAAGCTGTACAAAACTCTGGTGCGGCCGCACTTGGAGTATTGTGTACAGGTCTGGTCACTGCATTATAAGAAGGATGTGGAAGCTTTGGAAAGGGTGTAGAGGAGATTTACTAGGATGTTGCCTGGTATGGAGGGAAGGTCTTACGAGGAAAGGCTGAGGGACTTGAGGCTGTTTTCATTAGAGAGAAGAAGGTTGAGAGGTGACTTAATTGAAACATATAAAATAATCAGAGGGTTAGATAGGGTGATAGGGAGAGCCTTTTTCCTAGGATGGTGACGGCGAGCACAAGGGGGCATAGCTTTAAATTGAGGGGTGAAAGATATAGGATAGATGTCAGAGGTAGTTTCTTTACTCAGAGAGTAGTAAGGGAATGGAATGCTTTGCCTGCAACGGTAATAGATTCGCCAACTTTAGGTACATTTAAGTCGTCATTGGATAAGCATATGGACGTACTTGGAATAGTGTAGGCTAGATGGGCTTGAGATCGGTATGACAGGTCGAGACAACATCGAGGGCCGAAGGGCCTGTACTGTGCTGTAATGTTCTATGTTCTATGTATTGCGCTTGTATGGTATGAATGTTGTTTACCAATTATAAGCCTAAACCTGGAAATTGGCCAGGTCTTGCTTCACGTTGGCACAGACTGTTTCTGTGTGCACTGCTTTGTTGGCTCTTTTGTGTGGCACATATGTTTGGACAGTACACTACTGTCTACACACACACACACACACACACACACACACACACACAGACACACACACACACACACATACACACAGACACACACACACACACACAGACACAGAGAGACAGACACACACACACACACACAGGCACACACACACACACAGACACACAAACACACACACACACACAGACACACACACAGACACACATACAGACACACCTTCACACACACACAAACACACACACACACAGACACACACAGACACACACACAGACACACACAGACACACATACACACACACACACAGACACACACACGCACACAGACACAGACACACACACACACACACAAACACACACACACACACACAGACACAGACACACACACACACAGACACACACACACACACAGACACACACACAAACACACACACACAGACACACACACACACACACACACACACACACAAACACACAGACACACATACACACACACACAAACACACACACACACAGACACAGGCACACACACAGACACACAGACACAGACACACACACACACACAGACACACACACACAGACACACACACACACAAACACACACACACAGACACACACACACACACACACAAACACACACAGACACACACACACACACACACACACACAGACACACACACACACACACACACACACACACACACACACACACACACACACACACACAAACATTCCAAGTTGCTATTCCTGATATGGATACAGTTTGCATATCTGCAGTTAGGTTACAAAAATATAACGGCAATGCTCACTGTCTGCACTATGTGTTGAAAGATTCCACATTGGAAGTGGAAAACTGGAGAGTGTGATCTATACAGTACAATGTGATACATGTTTCCTTAGATATTAATGTTTATCTGAGGCAGGATGATTCTCAAAATGTCTTGTTTACAAATATCACATGACTCTGGCACATCATGTCACAGGTTGGCCTGGAACATACCATTGAGAGCTGGATTAATGGGGATCCAGCTGAGCATGAGTAACCATGATGTCAGTCATCACATGATGGAAACTCTGCCCAGGCTGTGGCAGCCAATGCTAATGGATTGCTTTTGTAAATTCGTGAGCGGTGTTATTAACCTCACTGCTGTCGGCCTGGAGTTACAGGTAGGCCAGACCAGGTAAGGATGGTAGATTTCCTTCCCTAAAGGGCATTAGTGAACCAGAGAGGATTTCACTGTAATTAACTGGTTACATGGACACTCGACAATTCCATATTTTCATGGAATTCAAACTCAAATGGTGAGATTCAAACCCATGAGTTTGAATTAATCTGGGTACTATGCATGACAGAGCCAGTGCGATTACCACCAAATGATCTCCTCAACATTAAAACGCCTTGAACACACAGTTGATCTCAACAGACATACGGCACTGTGTACTGCTGTATACCCATACCATAAATATACAGCATTGTGTACTGCTGTATACTCATACCATAAATATACAGCACTGTATACTGCTGTAAACTCATACCATAAATATACAGCATTGTGTACTGCTGTATACTCATACCATAAATATACAGCACTGTATACTGCTGTAAACTCATACCATAAATATACAGCACTGTATACTCATACCATAAACATATAGCACTGTGTACTGCTGTATACCTTTACTACAGACGTATAACATGATAAAGCTGCATACCTGTCCTATAGACATACAGGACTATACACTACTGTATAGCCATACACCAGACATACAGAACTGCACAGCCATACGACAGGCGCGCAGCACTGTACACTGTTGCACACTCCCACTACAGGCATGCAGCACTGTACACTGTTGTACACTCCCACTACAGGCATGCAGCACTGTACACTGTTGTATACTCCCACTACAGGCACACAGCACTGTACACTGTTGTACACTCCCACTACAGGCATGCAGCACTGTACACTGTTGTACACTCCCACTACAGGCACACAGCACTGTACACTGTTGTACACTCCCACTACAGGCGCGCAGCATGGCACACTGCCCTCCAGCCATACAACAGACGTGCCCCTGCCCCAAAACACAATTACCACCACTACCCTGTGCTCTTCTGGTTCTCACTCGGAGGGGCTCATGGCAATTTTCCAACTCTGAAAACAGGGTCCCAACTGGGAATAAATCTCAGAACCTTCAGATATTTCAAATTGGCTCAATGTATCAGAATTGAAGGAACCCAGCACTTACACAATTTTTATCAACCTATTCCACTGTTGTAACATATCTTTGGAGCAGGGTGGGACTTGAACCCTGGTGGTCCTGGCTCAAAGGTAGAGACCCTGCAACTGCCCAACATGATCCCTTCTGAGAGCTCCCGCATCAATACCATACAAAGTAGTAATGGTGAACATAGTGTATTGATTAAGTTCACTTCTAAAAGCACTCCATAGTGCACTGGAGATCAATCTAGAGATCCTAGACACTGTGACAATGCTGGATGACTGGTGATCTGCAACATCATAGTCAAATCAGAGGTCCATGCAGAACAAGAGAGGGTGTTGCTGGCACTCTCTGTGCAGGCTGTATAATCACTGTTGTACAATAGAAGGTGATTATGGTCCTTCTGCTTTGAAGGTGAATTATTAACAAGGACTGGAACTTCTGCTGACCCCTTCACAGACATTCATGAACAAACAACTCTGTTTTCTTCAAATTCCACTGAAGAACAATGGCCTGTTGTTCAGCAGGATTCGCCTCAAATATGCCTGAATTCCACAGAACATGCTGAGTGTAAAGAACAGCTCAGGAGGCTGTGTGAGAGTCAGTTGCTATTTAATTGACTAGTTAATACAGTGCACAGGTCTTTCTTCATAGTTCTCTGCATTTCCCATCAGAATTAGTTCTTTCTGTCCGGCTGGGTTAGGAAAAAGCAGAGTAAATGCAATAAGTAGACAAGAGTCCTTCTAGAAGATTCCAGTCCCATGAAAACAATAGCGAAAGTAGCCAGGCTGAAGGGGTGTGGGGCAACAAGGGAGGGTGCCAACACTGTTTCTCAGTTTCCCAGCACAATGATCAAAATAAAATTTGTCAGTGATTATACAGCCTGCACAGAGAGTGCCAGCAACACCCTCTCTTGTTCTGCATGGACCTCTGATTTGACTATGATGTTGCAGATCACCAGTCATCCAGCATTGTCACAGTGTCTAGGATCTCTAGATTGATCTCCTGTGCATTATGAAGCAATCATGGAAAAAGGTATCATGGGGTTATTGGAAAGAAATGTAGAATTTTGTAAAGATTTTACACTTTGTTTTTCAATATTTTAGATTGTGGATTAAAATAAAAAAATGAATAGTTTTACAAAACAAGGACTGTTGCGGTTTTAAAAACAAGTGACCTGGCACTCATTGTAAGTGGAGTTTACACAGTTGGCATAGCGGAAGCTTACTTTGCAGAATAACTATAGCCAGGAGGTGTGTATGAATGGAGCTTTGTATGGAAATGGTTACCTGATTGATCTGTGGATTAGTGGATAGTTATCAAAGACAAAGGTCCCCTGCCTGCCCAAAAAAAATCTATGTGATTGACACCAAAGTAGCTGAAATTTGGGGGTATATGTGTGTTTCAGCAGAAACCATTAGAGCGCTGCAGGAGAAGACAAAATTTCTGTTCAACAGTGTGAAGCATCTCAAGCTTGAAGAGAGCCAGTTTACTTCCCTTCCCAGTTGCTGTATGCTGTGGCTTTTAATCAATAAATTTAAAAAAAATCTTTGGAAGTAAGAATCAGTCACCCTGTGCCTTCTGCAAACCAAGGGAAGATTCTGGAGAAGGGAAATCAAGAAACAATGTTCTGATCAGCAAATGATCACCTAAGGAAAACTACCTCAGGGGCTACTGGAAAGTCTTCCCAGTGTTTCCCCACACCCATAACATCCAGAACCCATTGTTTTTACCTGTGTTTGTACATGTATGTAACTGGGTTGGAGCTGTAACTAGTGATAATGGGAACTGCAGATGCTGGAGAATCCAAGATAACAAAGTGTGGAGCTGGATGAACACAGCAGGCCAAGCAGCATCTCAGGAGCACAAAAGCTGACGTTTCGGGCCCAGACCCTTCATCAGAGAGGGGGATGGGGAGAGGGAAGTGGAATAAATAGGGACAGAGGGGGAGGCGGACCGAAGATGGAGAGAAAAGAAGATAGGTGGAGAGGAGAGTATAGGTGGGGAGGTGGGGAGGTAGGGAGGGGAGAGGTCAGTCCAGGGAAGATGGACAGGTCAAGGAGGTGGGATGAGGTGCTAGGTAGGAAATGGAGGTGCGGCTTGAGGTGGGAGGAAGGGATGGGTGAGAGGAAGAACAGGTTAGGGAAGTGGAGACAGGCTGGGCTGGTTTTGGGATGCAGTGGGAGGAGGGGAAGAGCTGGGCTGGTTTTGTGATGCAGTGGGGGTAGGGGAAATTTTGAAGCTGGTGAAGTCCACATTGATACCATTGGGCTGCAGGGTTCCCAAGCGGAATATGAGTTGCTGTTCCTGCAACCTTCGGGTGGCATCATTGTGGCACTGCAGGAGGCCCATGATGGACATGTCATCTAAAGAATGGGAGGGGGAGTGGAAATGGTTCGCGACTGGAAGGTGCAGTTGTTTGTTGCGAACCGAGCGGAGGTGTTCTGCAAAGCGGTCCCCACGCCTCCGCTTGGTTTGCCCAATGTAGAGGAAGCCACACGGGGTGCAATGGATACAATATACCACATTGGCAGATGTGCAGGTGAACATCTGTTTGATACGGAAGGTCATCCTTGGGCCTGGGATGGGGGTGAGGGAGGAGGTGTGGGGGCAAGTGTAGCACTTCCTGCGGTTGCAGGGGAAGGTGCTGGGAGTGGTGGGGTTGGAGGGGAGTGTGGAGCCGAAAAGGGAGTCGCGGAGAGAGTGGTCTCTCCGGAAGGCAGACAAGGGTGGGGATGGAAAAATGTCTTGGGTGGTGGGGTCGGATTGTAGATGGCGGAAGTGTTGGAGGATGTTACGTTGTATCCAGAGGTTGGTGGGGTGGTATGTGAGGACGAGGGGGATCCTCTGGGGGCGGCTGTGGCGGGGGCGGGATGTGAGGGATGCGTTGCGGGAAATGCGGGAGATGCAGTCAAGGCCGTTCTTGACCACTGCGGGAGGAAAGTTGCGGTCCTGGAAGAACATGGACATCTGGGATGTGCGGGAGTGGAATGTCTCATCCTGGGAGCAGATGCGGCGCAAGCGGAGGAATTGGGAATAGGGAGTGGAATTTTTGCAGGAAGGTGGGTGGGAGGAGGTGTATTCTAGGTAGCTGTGGGAGTCAGTGGGCTTGAAATGGACATCAGTTTCTAGCTGGTTACCTGAGATGGAGACTGAGAGGTCCAGGAAGATGAGGGATGTGTTGGAGATGGCCCAGGTGAACTTGAGGTTGGGGTGGAAGGTGTTGATAAAGCGGATGAACTGTTCGAGCTCCTCTGGGGAGCAAGAGGCGGCGCCGATACAGTCATCAATGTAACGGAGGAAGAGGTGGGGTTTTGGGGCCTGTGTAGGTGCAGAAGAGGGACTGTTCCACGTAACCTACAAAGAGGCAGGGATAGCTTGGGCCCATGCGGGTACCCATGGCCACCCCCTTTGTCTGTAGGAAGTGGGAGGAATCAAAAGAGAAGTTGTTGAGGGTGAGGACGAGTTCAGCTAGGCGGATGAGGGTATGGGTGGAGGGGGATTGGTCGGGCCTGCGGGACAGGAAGAAGCGGAGGGTCTTGGGGCCGTCTGCATGAGGAATACAGGTGTATAGGGACTGGACATCCATGGTGAAAATGAGGTGTTGGGGGCCGGGGAATTGGAAGTCCTGGGGGAGGTGGAGGGCGTGGGTGGTGTCACGGATGTAGGTGGGGAGTTCCTGGACCAAAGGGGAGAAAATGGAGTCCAGATAGGTGGACATGAGTTCTGTGGGGCAGGAACATGCTGAGACAATGGGTCGACCAGGGCAGGCAGGTTTGTGGATTTTGGGAAGGAGATAGAACCGGGCCGTGTGGGGTTGGGGAACAATGAGGTTGGAGGCTGTGGGTGGGAGGTCCCCTGAGGTAATGAGGTCATGGATGGTGTTGGAGATGATGGTTTGGTGCTCAGGGGTGGGGTCATGATCAATGGGGCGGTAGAAGGTGGTGACGGAGAGTTGGCATTTGGCCTCGGCGATGTAGAGGGCAGTGCGCCATACTATCACTGCTCCTCGCTTGTCCGCGGGTTTGATGGTGAGGTTGGGGTTGGAGTGGAGGGCAGCCCGTTATGCGGGGGAGAAGTTGGAGTGGGTGAGAGGGGTGGAGAGGTTGAGGCGGTTGATGTCTCGACGCCAGTTGGAGATGAAGAGGTCGAGGGAGGGTAGGAGGCCTGGGGGTGGTGTCCAGGAGGAGGACTTGTGTTGGCGGAGGGTGAAGGGGTCAGTGGAGGGAGGGTTAGGCTCCCGGTTAAAGAAGTAGGCGTGGAGGCGAAGGCAGCGGAAAAACTGCTCTATGTCCAAATGTGACTGGTATTCGTTGATGTGTGGGTGAAGGGGGACAAAGGTGAGCCCCTTGCTTAGAACTGACCACTCGTCCTCAGTCAGTGGGAGGTCTGGGGGGGATGGTGAAGATTCGGCAGGGCACAGTGTGGCTGTCTTCTCTGGGGTTGCTGGCTGTGGAGGTTGTGGGCGTGGTTCCGTCGGCGGCGTCGGCTGTGGGCAGGGTTCCGTCGGCAGCATCAGCTGTGGACGGGGTTCTGTCAGCAGTGGAGGCGGTGGGCGGGTTTCCACTGGCGGCGTCGGCTGTGGGCGGGGTTCCGTCAGCGGCTGTGGGCGGGGTTCTGTCGGCGTCCGCTGTGCGTGGGGTTCCGTCGGCGTGGCTGTGGGCGGGGTTCCATCGTCGTCCGCTGTTGGCGGGGTTCCGTCGGTGTCGGCTGCGGGCGGGGCTCTGTCAGCGGCTGTGGGCGGGGTTCCATTGGCGTCGGCTGTGGGCGGGGTTCCATTGGCGTCGGCTGTGGGCGGGGTTCCGTTGGCGTCGGCTGTGGGCGGGGTTCCATTGGCGTCGGCTTTGGGCGGTGTTCCATTGGCGTCGGCTGTGGGCGGGGTTCCATTGGCGTCGGCTGTGGGCGGTGTTCCGTTGGCGTCGGCTGTGGGCGGGGTTCCATTGGCGTCGGCTGTGGGCGGGGTTCCGTTGGCGTAGGCTGTGGGCGGGGTCCCGTCGGCGTCCGCTGTTGGCGGGGTTCCGTCGGTGTCGGCTGCGGGCAGGGCTCTGTCAGCGGCTGTGGGTGGGGTTCCGTCGGCTGTGGGCGGGGTCCCGTCGGCGTCCACTGTGGGCAGAGTTGCGTCAGCTGTGGGAGGCAGCAGCAGCGGTGAGGGAGACGTTTGTGGTGTTAGTTCTGGAAGTGGAGGCAGTGACTGCAGCAGCGGTCGCGTCCGCGGCCCCAGAAGTGGTGTGCCCGGCAGTGGCGGATGTGACGTCATCGGTGGGTTCACCGGCCGTGTCCTCATGGTCAATGGCAACGGGTACATGGTGGAGGTGGTGCAGGGACAGTCTCAGGATTTGGGCGGGGGGGTGGGAATCCTTTGTGAGGTGGCAGGAGCCGGTGAGTTTGTTGTACTTATGATTTTTGGTGTCCAGTAAAGCGGAGTAGGACTGGGTGTTCAGTCTGTGGATCCTGCGGAGGATAAAAAACAGCAGAGGTCCTTTGCAGGTCTGGGAGTGTGAGGCTCTGAGCTGGGGCAGGCTGGATTGCAGTGCCTGGAGATGCCAGCACATGGCCGCGAGTGTCAGTTTCAGGACTTGTAGGGAGAAACGCTTCTGAAAGGTCTGAATGCTCTGGATATAGAGGTGGTCACGGTTGGGGCAAAATTGGGAAGGCTTGAATGTAGACTGTAGTCCATTGGGGATGACCCGGCTCCGTAGGCAGGTGCTGAGGAAGGTGATATGACTGTGGTACCTGGTTTGCTTCAGGACATGGTCGAGCAGTTTCAAGGCTGAAGAGATTACAAGAGAGTTGCAGTGGGAGAGAGATTCCCTGAGGTTGGTCTGGACGGAGGAGAGTAGATTCTTCAGGTTAGGCATCCCTGGAAGAGGCTTTGCAGTGGGGTTGAAACTGTATCAGTGATAATGGGAACTGCAGATGATGGAGAATCCTAGATAACAAAGTGTGGAGCTTGATGAACACAGCAGGCCAAGCAGCATCTCAAGAGCACAAAAGCTGATGTTTCGGGCCTCCTGCAGTGCCACAATGATGCCACCCGAAGGTTGCAGGAACAGCAACTCCTATTCCGCTTGGGAACCCTGCAGCCCAATGGTATCAACGTGGACTTCACAAGCTTCAAAATCTCCCCTTCCCCTACTGCATCACAAAACCAGCCCAGCTCGTCGCCTCCCCCTATTGCATCCCAAAACCAGCCCAGCCTGTCTCTGCTTCCCTAACCTGTTCTTCCTATCACCCATCCCTTCCTCCCACCCCAAGCTGCACCTCCATTTCCTACCTACTAACCTCATCCCACCTCCATGACCTGTCCATCTTCCCTGGACTGACCTCTCCCCTCCCTACCTCCCCACCTATACTCTCCTCTCCACCTATCTTCTTTTCTCTCCATCTTCGGTCCGCCTCCCACTCTCTCCCCATTTATTCCAGTTCCCTCTCCCCATCCCCCTCTCTGATGAAGTGTCTGGGCCCGAAACGTCAGCTTTTGTGCTCCTGAGATGCCGCTTGGCCTGCTGTGTTCATCCAGCTCCACACTTTGTTATCTTGGAGCTATAACTAGTGTGGGTTTTAACTCCAAGAGTGGTTGATAACTGTTTATCTATTTATTTTTAATAGTCGCTCATGTTAAGTATGGAGATCTGTTCTATGCTTTCTGTTAACCTGGGTCTGAAACACAGGTAAATTGGGGGATTCTTCACACTTTTCAAACTCTTTAACTTCTGTGATAACTCTGGGAATAGTGAGGCTTAATTTCCAGTGTGTTCCCTCAGTGTGGAGTGACCAAGGTTCCAGCTGGCTCATTCTGGTTGCTGCTTGATGTTTGCAAAGGCTTTTTGAAACTATCCTTGAACTGTTTTGCTTATTAATCTTCAGACAAAATAATTGTAGAAGGAACAACAGGCTGTCTGGCTGAATCATAGAATCCCTACAGTGTGGAAGCAGGCTTTTTGGCCCATCAAGATTACACCAACCCTCTGAAGACCATCCCACCCAAACCCTACCTTATCCCTCTAAGCTGCATTTCTCATTGCTAATCCACCAAGCCTGTATATCTTCAGACCCAATGGGCAATTTAGCATGGCCAATTCACTTAGCCTACACATCTTTGGACTGTGGGCAGAAACCAGAGCACCCAGAGGAAATCCACACAGACACAGGGAGAATGTGCAAACTCCACACAGAAGGTGGAATCAAACCTGGGTCCCTGGCGCTGTAAGACCGCCGTGCTAATCACTAAGCCACCGTGTTGCCCCTAAATGATAGTGAGCCACTGAATTTTTAACAGTACGGAGACTGAAGTTGAGTTTCATTCCATTGAGTAAGGCAAAGTTTGTTGACTTCTCAATTGGATGTGGGGATGAGATGTCATCACTGTGGATGTGCCAAGAAAGCAATGGTATAAATGTGGTTGTGGGAAGTTGGAGGTCAAATCGTGAGATTGCACCTGTCAGAAAATATCCAATCACAGTTGGCAAACTTAATGGAGCTCTCTTAAATATATGGGTTGGACTACAAAACTGCTGTTCCCTCAGGGGCTAGTAGGGGTTACTGCTGCAATCCTGAGGGAAACTGGCCCTGAGGTATCGGTCTGAGGTCAGACTGGTGCGCCTCCACCGTAATGGCATGCAAGACATGATCTTCATCAATAGAACCCAGCACAGACCCTATCACAGTGAATGCTGGGGTCACACAAGGCTGGATGAACACACATTTCCGTCTTCCTTGCTGTAATATAGCACCTTTTCTCCAGTAAACATCACATGGGGACAAAATACCAAACTGATAGGAACCTTAAATCTCAAACTCAGTCAGCCCAAACGCAGTCATCGATGGTCAGTATGCAGGTGACACTTGTGCATGCTCACTCAGAAGCTGAGTTTTGGATCATTGTCAACTCTCACTGCAAAATAATGAAGAAAGTGGGCTTCTTCATGAAACAGCCAGAAAGCTAACATCCACGACCAGCCAGCTCCCACAGCGTGGCACATCCTACCACTATCTTCCTGTCAGCCAGATCCCGGAAAAAGTCAACATTTTCCCAATCTTGAGAACCTCTTATGATAAAGGTGGATGTAGAAGATACAATTCACCATCACCTCCCAATGTGCTGGCTCAGCCTTTAGCTGACTGAAGCAAAGGGTATTGTTAAGATCAGGATCGCAAGCGAGAAGCTAAGAGAATGGTATGATGGGAAGAGCCAGCTCCTCAATGCACCCAAAACCTATCCCCATCGATACTGTTGTGGGATCCTCCAAACACAGCAACAGGAAAGGCATTCACTCCCGAGCCACAAGAACGTACAAATTAGAAGCAAAACTATGTTGTTCAGCCCTTTAAACATACCCCACCATCCTATAAAATGATTTGTTTTGCGTTCTAAATTCCACATTTCCTATCTACTGCTGATCAGTTTTAATTGCCTGGCCTCACAAGAATCTAGCTACCTTTGCCTTCAAAATATTCGAAGACCATGCCACCACTACAGACAGTCCAAAAGTCATACTACCGTCTAAAATAATTTCTCC
This sequence comes from Stegostoma tigrinum, assembly GCF_030684315.1. NCBI lineage: Eukaryota > Metazoa > Chordata > Chondrichthyes > Orectolobiformes > Stegostomatidae > Stegostoma > Stegostoma tigrinum. Next base: position 6,408,106 of record NC_081389.1, on the reverse strand, counting down.
CCATCTCCATGCTAAAAGTGTACCCCTAATTTTATAACAGCGCCTCCTAGTTCTGGATTTCCTTCCCATTTCTGCCTTTCAGGATCTTATACACTTCAATTAAATTACCCCTCGGCTCTTCCCAACTCTCCTGAAACAGGCCCAGCATGTCCAATCTTTCCTTATCAGATAGCCCACTCAATGTGAGCAGCATAGAACAGGACGAGACAGTGTATACACAGGGAGGACATTCCTGATGACTGGGGAGTCCAGAACCAGGGGTCACAGCCTATGGATACAGGGTAGGCCATTTGGGACTGAGATGAGGAGAAATGTCTTCACCCACAGAGTGGTTAGCTAGTGGAAATTTTTGCCACAGAAATCAGTTCGGGCCAAAGCATTAGATGTTTTCGAGAAGGAGATACGCACAATTCTTAGGCTAAAGGGCTCAAAGGGCATGGGGAGAAGATGGGAATAAGGAACTGAGTTGGATGATCAGCTGTGATCATATTAAATGGTGGAGTGGCTCAAAGGGCCAAATGGCCTGCTCCCGCTCCTAGTTTCAATTTTTGTTCATTTCTATGAATCAATCGCTCCTGGGCAGCACATATCATTCATATCCCTACATCTTCAAAGCAACTGATCACCTAAGAAGTGATTTGTGACAGAAGATCCCTAGGAGGGCAGCGGAAACAGTTCGGGATGTCCTCAAAAATTTTCTGAAGTGGTTCTGGGAATCCCTGGCATGTCATAAATATTTAGAGTCATACAGCACAGAAACAGACCCTTCGGTCCAACCTGTCCATGCTGACCAAGTTTCCCAAACTAAACTAGTGACATTTACCAGCATTTGGCCCATATCCTTCTAAATTTTTCTTATTCATGTGCCTGTCCCAATGTCTTTTAAATGCTGTAAATGTACCTGCATCTACCGCTTCCTCTGACAGCTCATTCCGCATACGAGCCACCCTCTCTGTGTACAAGCTGCCCCTCAGGTCACTTTTAAATCTTCCTTCACTCACTTTAAAAAGATGCACCCTAGTTTTGAACTCCCCTGTGCGAGGAAAAAAGACCTTTGCTATTCACCTTATCTATTCCCCTCACGATTTTATAAACCTCTACACCCCTCAACCCGCTAAACCCCAGAGAAAAAAGTCCCACTATCCAGCCGATCCTCAGAACTCAAACCCTCCATTCCCAGCAACATCCTGGCAAACCTTTTCTGAACCTTCTCCAATTTAATAACATACTTCCTATAGCAGGATGACCAGAATTGTACACAATACTCCAAAAGTGGCCTCACCCGCTCCCTGTACAACCTCAACATAACATCCCAACTCCTCTACTCATTGGCCTGAGCAATGAAGACAAGTGTGCTATGTGCCTTCGTAACCCCCCAGTGATACCTGTGATTCAACTTTCATAAACTATGTACCTGAACCCCTAGGTGTCTCTGTTCTACAACATTACTCAGGGTCCTACCACTAACAGCGTAAGTCCTGCCCTTGTTCGCTTCACCATGATGCAATGCCTTGCATTTATCCAAACTGAACTTTCGTCTGCCACTCCTCAGCCCATTTACCTAATTGATCGAGATCCATTTGTAATCTTAAATGACATTCTTCACTATTGACTATACCACCAATTTTGGTGAAATCTGCAAATATACTAACCAAATTGTTTATACACATGACAAACGAAAGCAGACCCAGCACTGAACCCCGTGGAACACTGCTGGTCACAGGCCTCCAGTCCAAAAAAACACTCTCTGTCTCTCACCGTCAAGCCAATGTTGGATCCAATTGGCAAACACTCCCTGAATCCCATACGATCTACTGTTACTAATTAGCCTACCATACAGAACCTTTATAAAGTCCATATGATGAAGGAAAATGAAGAAGATTTATTTGGAAAGGCTTTGAACACAACAATAGATTTTGTGTCAGGAAAACAAGGTGAATGTGCAAATCTCCAACCGACTCATCCACTTTGACCCTTCAAACTCCACCTGCAACTCCCCCCCGTCCCCCCACCCCACCACCCATGCCTGCACATTGAGCCATCTCTGAACTGATTGAATCAAAGAGGAGGCAAGTCATTGTCAGTCCAGAGGGGCCTGCAGAACAAGAGAAGCTCACGGAATGGGAAGCGGGCATCCTGGGAAACTGGGCATTTTAATTTAAAAATTGTTCAGCACTCTGATTAGAATGTGGGAAGGAAACCAAGCAGCGGATTACGGGCAGGAGAGAGGTAAGGGCAACTGGTAGTGGCGTAAGTGGGAGCATGATTGCTAGGCAATTGAGCAATGATAGGCCTGAACTCTGAGAAAGACATGGTATTGAAGGCTCCTGATGTGAGATCGATGCAAATGGGATAGGCAGAAGTTACATATTGACGAGTGAAACAGATGGGAGTTAGCTGCTCAGGTTAGCTGCCCCTTGGTACCATGTGTGATGGACAGAAAGAGCTCTGGGATGTGAAGACTCAGGCTCTAAGCATCAAAGCAGGGCAGGCCAGGGCAATTAAATAAAAATAATCATTCTATGGGACAGTATAAAGAATGCGAAGAAAGACAAGCTAAAAGTGAATGGCAGATGCATAGCAATACATAGACCTGAAGAAGAGATTGAGGAAGTACAGCATCTCCACAAAGGACAGAAAATTGAGTGGGCATATGATCCACTTCATTCCATTGCGCAGTACTGGGAAATGAACATACAGAAGCTCTCTTTTGAGATATACAAGGCAGGTCATTGCCCGTACTGATCACTCATCAGTTTTACCTGCAGCATGTGGGAACATTCACTTTCACACGCATGTTGGAGCCTGGAGAGATGGACCATGATGATAAAGGCTCCAATTTTCTTCCTATTACTTGGCTATCCAGGAGTTTGCCCACTTTCCATTGCCATGCTCTGGAAAGATTTTTAAGTTGATTCTCGACCTGTTTGACTGCATTCTGACCCATTGGCCCTGGAGTAGGATTGGAACCTTGGGGTCAGAGGGAGGGATATCTCTCACTGAGCCAAAAAACCTGCCCCTCTGAGAGCTAAGTAAAATATTCCTTACTGTTGGAAGTCATGCAACATCTAGAGGTGATTCCAAGCATTAAATTAAATGATGACATGGAATCTTGGTGCAGGAAGGCAATTCAGCTCCAAGGCCTGAAACATTCCTTTCAAATCTAGCAGATATTCACCTGCACTTCATCTAACTGTATCCGTTGCTCTCTATGTGGTCTTCTCTATATCGGGGAGACAAAACACAGACTCGGGATTTGTTCATGGAGCATCTGCACTCAGTACACACCAACCAAACTGTCCTTCTGTTTGCCATCCACTTTAACTCCCCTCCCACTCCCCTGGTGACATGTCCATCCTTGGCCCCCTGCGCTGTCCAAGTGAGGCCAAACGTAAACTGGGGGAACAACATCTGATATTTCACTGCGGGAACTTACAGCCCAATGGCCTCAATATTGACTGAACCAGCTTCAAAGTCCCTCCTCCCCCATCTTCCAACTCACCTATCTGCTCCACCCTTCCCACCCACCAACCTCCCTGCATCCACCTGTGTCCATGCCCATCTACACTGCCCTCAGCCCCAACCCCCTCCCTCTATTTATTTCTGGACTCCCCACCCCTCCACTATCCTGCCGAAGGGTTTATGGCCCAAAACATTGACTTTCCTGCTCCTCGGATGCTGTCTGACCTGCTGTGCTTTTCCAGCTCCACATTTACTGTCTCTAGCTTCCAGCATCTGCGGTCCTTACTGTCTCCATTCAGCTCCTTGAGCCTGTTCCACCATTTAATAAGATCATGGCTGATCCTCTATCTCAATGCTAGATTCTCACTTTCTCTCCATTATCCTTGGTGCCTTTAAAATCTAAAGAAAATTCTCTTTCTTTAATATATTCAGAGGCTTGGTCCTCACAGCCTTCTGCGGCAGAGAATTTCACAGGTTCACTGTCCTCTGAGTCCTGAATGACCAATCCTATATCCTGAGTTTGTCACTCCTGGTTTCAGACTCTCCGCCCAGGCAGAAATACCCTCCCTGCATGTACTCTTTCCTGTCCTTTTGGAATTTTTCAATGAGATCCCCTCAGGAAACACGTGCTTGATGCAAAATGTTGCAAACCTTGGTGTAATGTCTCATTGAAAGACAACACCTCTGATAGTGCTGCACTCACTGAGTCCTGCACTGTAAATCTCACACAATGGGCTCAAATTTCTTGAGTGTGACTTGAACCCACAACTTATGACTCAAAGGTTAATTGTGGGGAATGGGTGAAATCTAAGTGCAAACAGCATCCGAAGTGCAAACCAGAAAGCAACTGAATAAATACAGCTCAGAGTTAAACATGGAAAATGTGACGAGATAAGGTCATGATTGTTGTTAAAGGAACCAGTATAACATGTGAAGGGGATTTCCCAAAGTTGAACAATTGTCAAGGAGTAACAGATGAAAGTACAATTCAGATAAATGTGAGGTGTTGCATTTCAATTAGATAAACCAGGCAGGACTTATACAGGGCCCTGGGGAGTAT